>NC_071402.1:27711680-28015014 GCF_017976375.1 Cuculus canorus
TCCTGTTCTGGGAATAAAAAATCCATCATTGCACATAGCACATAGCAGGGACAGAATCTAATATTTTCTGATAATTTTAAAAAAAAAATGAATGGCCTAACTTTAGTGGGAAGAGAAACAATACAACTTTGACCATTGGCCAGAATGTCTTCTTCTATTGCACTACCTTGCATATGTAATGCCTCTCTACCCTTAACACATCCCGTGATTCTGGTGATGGTGCTAACCTAAATTTTTTATATTATGCTATGCCTGCAGTGTCTGTAACTGCTCTGTAAATAGTGCAGCTGTTTTTTTCCCCTGAAAAGAGACATCAGGACAGGAAGACAAATGCAAAGACATCGGTTTCCTGTACATAAAACTTGGTAACTTTCTTAGTAGTGCAGCATGAAACTTCATGTTAGAAGGTGAGATGGAAGTCAGCCTTAGCTGTGAAAATTAAAAGGAATCAGAGAGTTACCTTTCCCAATAGCTGTTGAACTCCCCAAATTTTACAACAAGAAGGGGGCATAAATAACCTGTTACTCAGCTTTCCTATCTCATTGTGCTGATTTAATTTCAGGATGTCACAATTGTTTTATACTGAGTGAAGGTGTGCAGATTGGGGAAGATTATAGTGTTTCACTCACAAATCCCTTAAAAAGGCATTGCATTCCCTAGTTTATTGCCCCACTCTGCATTCCATCCTGATTGCAATTGCTTCAGCTTGAGAACAAAGCTGGAGACAAAAAAGGGGAGTTTTAGCTTGTATTTTTTTTCTCATTGATACTGTGTTTAAACCAGTCATGATTTTTACAGGACCACAGAATCACAGAATGGTAGGAGTTGGAAGGAACCTTTGGAGATCATCTAGTTCAATACCCCTGCTAGAGCAGCTTCACCTAGAGCGGGTTGAGCAGAAATGCATCCAGGTTCTGGCCAGTGGGTTTTGAATAGCAACTGAGAAGGAGGTTCCACAACCTCTCTGGGCAGCCTACTACAGCGCATCAGCACTTTCACTAAAAAAGCTTTTTCTCATGTTCAGATGGAACTTCCAGTGTTCCAGTTTGTGCCCGTTGCCCCTTGTACTGTCACTGGACACCCTTGAAAAGAGTCTGGCCCCATCCTCTTGATGCTCACCCTTTAGATATTTATAAGGATTGATAAGGCCCCCCCTCGGTCTTCTCTTCTTTAGAGAAGAGATGGTCTTTCAGTCTTCTCTTTTAGCATAAGACCTCTGCTGAAAAGAGAATAATGAGTGGGTAAGGAATAGAGATCTTGTTACACTGGTTGGATGCATAAATTCATGCTCTGTGCTACCAGACATGTCTCATTTGTTGAATCAGCTCTTACTCTATTATTCCAAAATGATCTCAATCAACTTATGATTTATTTTTTAATAAGAAGAATTTGGAAAGTCATGTATCATTTACACTTTGAGATTGTACAGAAGATCCTAAACATAACTCCCAATGCAAGTGTTATTTCCAGTCACCTCCTCCCCATCCCTTTCTTGCTTTGGTAATGCCTGCCCGTGCTACACCTTGGTTTAGCTATGTCATTGTCTGTGTTCTGAACATTTGAGAGGAGGACCCCTTTGCAACAACACACTAACTTTCTACACTTTCAGAAAGACCTTCAATACTCAGCAAACTCCAGTGCAAGAGGCATAGATGAGATGACACGATCTCTTTAAGCATGTACTACAACATAACAGCTTTATGAAGCCTCATCAAGGCAATGCTCCCAGTGTGTCAGTGCTGGAATATGTATCATGCTGAAACCAGCGTTCACCCTCTTTTCCAGCAGAACTTCATGTTACAGAGTTTTCTCTTCTATCTCGCTCCATTATACAACACTCCTCTTCCAGGAAATGCATAGCTGCTTCTTTGGCAGGGTTTGTTGAGAAAATTAACGCAGGGAACTGATATTCCCATGAGAAAGGAAGAAGAGTGTTGCTTCATAAGCAAGGGTCTGCTGTTCCTTAACATCTTGAACTTTGTGTACTGCCCAGGATCAAGGTCTGCCTGTGCTAATAGCAGTGTGGAAAATACCTGAAGAGGAGGGTAGCATCTCATGAACTCCCTGGTCTTTGTGGGTCCCACAGATGACCCAACCGATGGGCTAATCAGACAAACCTGATGGAAAACAAGGTAACATAAACCAAACAAGCCATGATGTCCTTGCTGCTTCAGCAAAGCCAGATGTCCCTGCACTTTCATCCCCTTTCTGGCCTCCTACTCACCCTCTGTGGTATCAGCCTTTGCCTTTTTCCTGCCCTCAGGGAATTCTTCCACCTTACATTTGAGATCACAGTCCTCGTGTTTCACCGGCACATACACTACAGACAGCTGAGTTTAACATACATCAAGTCCTCTACAAAACTGTTCCCTGTGATAAATTCAGTGCTTCAACCACTCTTCCCAAAACCAAACCACTACTTCTTCAGCAACAGGAATACAGTTTATTAAACCAGGAGCAGAGCACCTGTTATTTAAAGCTTTACCACCCATCCTCTAATAGAGACTTACCCTAATAGGTGTCTTGCTCTCCAGCCAGCTACAGTTACACTAGCGTTACACATTTTCTCCTTCACCAAATAGTCTGTTGCCATGATGCCAAACTTCCTTGGCTTCCAAGACAAATTGTGTATTGGCAACGTTCTCTAGCTTGCACTAACATCCAGGTTTTTCTGGAATTGTATGGAAGAGTGCCAGCTAGCCTGGGCTGCACTGGGGACTGTTTTAACAGACTAGTGTAATAGATAATAAAATTCTACCGTCCAGCGACCTTTTCTAACACCATTTGACAGTGCAGGCACTTCAGGGAGCTCTATAAGCTGCTGTTGGAAGTACCATTCCTTAGAGGTCTGTGGACAGGACGTGTGGCTGGAGCACATCTCTTTTCCATCTGTAGAACTGGGAATTCTTCCTTTCATGGTGAAATTCTTCCTGCTTTCCTATCTCTCTTCTCCAATAGACTATCATTGGAGAGGCAGTCTGGATTTAAACAGCTAGATCTGAAAATTGTACAACCATATTTGTCCATCAGAATGGAAGGGATAATTGTCTTGTCCTTTCATGATTGCTGCTGAGCAATTCTTCTCCATAGTCCCATGAGGTATTCATGAATGTAAGAATGAAGAAAGAAAGATGGTATTTACAAGGAAGCCAGCTGCACATTCATGTATTAAAGTTGTGTGTATTCCCGCTTAAGTGCCCATAGAAATAGGCCATGTGAAATTTGCCCTGCCAAAAATGAATATGAAAAAAATGCACATTTTGGATCACAAGCACACTGCCTTGCCAGTTTGATATAAAAACACGCACTGTTCCCTCCCACCACACACTTGTGGGGTCTCACGCCTGTAAAAATCTGTTTCTATTAACTTGTCACACAGATGACAGTTCATCACACCACCCCACAGTCAAGCAGCAGAAAATTCTACAGATCTGAAGATGCAAGACATTCAATCCTTCAAGACACTGCTCATATTTTCAAGTGAATTTAGCGCTCATAAAAAAAACGGTGCAGATGACCAGCATCTCGCACTTAACCTCTGAAGTTTAACATCGCGGTCAGCTCCCTGTATAGGTGGATGCATCAGTTCCAAACAGCCCTGATGCAGGAAGAACTGCCTCTGAGCTAAGAGTTTTGGTTACAGCTCTGGGCTCCAGCTGAAGCTACCAAATTTGGCGCCAGTTACGGTTATGGAGTCTGTAATGTTTGTCTTCATACACATGAAAAGGAACATCTCACAGAAGTCAAAATCCAAGCATCACCTTGTGCCACTTTTTAAGTATTTCTAACAAGAACTGGATGGGACCAACCTATTGAGGATTCCCTATATGTTTCAAGGGGAAGAAAAATGTTAGTTGATTCTTATTGTCCGACTTCTACCCCTTTCTTGCCACCCTCGAGTATCTCACATGGTGGTGTTGAAGCAGAAAATTGTTGCCCGTTCTTGTTAGAGGGCTTCACCAGTCCATACAGGGCAGACATATAGTTTTCCAGAGGAGTATATTTGCTCCAGCTCCTTCTCTGCAGCTAGATTTTTATGGACTCAATGCTGAACCGGTTACAGAGCTCCACACTAAAGTTGAAGAGGTGTTTATGGCTCCAAAAGCTCATAAAGGAGAACGGCAACATTGTTCCTGCTGACTGCCCAGCAGGGAACTGAGAATACAATTACTGTCCAGACACTTAATGCTTCCAAGTTAAAGAGCAAACCACCTAATTGCAGCAATACACGTGTCCAAGATAAAGCATAATATCCCTTACAGAGGATTTTCCAGTGCCCTGTGTACTTGGCTAGAAGCAAATTACATGCACTCATAATTTTACTGTATTGCTTTTTTTAAGCGCACTGAAGCTATTTTAACAGCTTGCATTCTGTTTGATGGTGTCGTCTTTACTGTCCCAATTCTATTTTTTGGGTGGATGTGCTTGTTAAATTCCTTGTAATTGATAGCTTTTCTGAAATGGGATACAGAATGGATAAAGCTTGAGACAGAAATTTCTGAAAGTTACTTCCCCGAATGAAGGTTTTGCAGATCCACTGGGATAAATATAATGGCCATTTTACTTCTAAATTCCAGGAGCCTAGTTCTCATAGTGAGCCATGAAGTTCTTGGCTTAGACTGTCTGTTTTCTTGAAGCAAGACAAATACAGTAGCAGAGTGCAAATGGAAACCACTCCCACTGAAGAACACTTCTAGAAACCGGAGGCCAATAATTAAAAGTCATGCAGAATTCATTAATGTTTCACACCAGAGTAGCTGACGCAATGTGAAAAAATTACTATATTTTTCAAACCTTTCTGGAGCTAAACAAAATCTGAGGAAAAAAACATCCTGAGGAAGCAAAATGTATTTAATGCTATGAACTGTCTTCATTCTTACTCCTCAAGGGTGGCACTAAATAGGATTCAGTAGGCTATCCAGAAGACTCTGACTAGCATTTTGCTCATAAGCTATTGAGTTTAATTAAGAAAACATCCTACTGCTATGAGAAAGGTAAAATAACAGTTGTTCTGTCCATCATGTTAGTTGTCTCAATTAAGTAGCCCTATAAACCATTCATCGTGGAAGAGGTGACTCTGTACAGCATTTTGCCCCTCTTTAGTCCATTAATAAACCAGACGGTGACGGGTTATGAGGGTACATCTGTTGGGGAGGGAGTGAATGAGTTGCCTACCAGATTTGTTAAATCTTTGTTATTTTTCACATACCCAGTAGCTTTGCAGTTGCCACTGAGTTCTTCCACTTTGATGTTGCATTAAAGTTGCCAAGGTCATGCTGACAATGAATTCAGTGGCTGGAAAGGATGTAGATCTGCATGACTACGTCTATTGAAGGAAAAATGTTTTCAGTGTGACTAATGAATAGCAGTGTATTTTATATGGATGCTTTGTGTATATATGACAACTTAAAAAGTCTCTCCTGCTGCACACCGCATCTGGAATAGAGCTCAGGGTCTTCAGATTAAGAACTCAGCCAGCTGAAGGAATATCTCTTCATCCAAGGCAGAGAGATGACACACACATGAAGCCTCCTGAAAGGACCCATTTAAACAATGTCAGCTATCAAATGAAATTTGAATTAAGGATTTTTGCATTTCTCAGAGCTTTTTCAAGAGTGTTAGAGACTCTGCATTAAGTCCTTCTACTTCCCCAAAGAAGTTGGTCAAAACCTCCAACTCCCACATTCCAGTCATAAAACAGCAACTCAACAGCTTCTCTCAGCATGACTTTATCTTGTATCAAAGTGTCCCATTCACCAACAATATGCTTCAAAGTTTTACTCTAGGGCAGTCATGTATTTTCATGGCTTCAGGATGTGTAAAAGACTAGGGTTTTTTTCTCAAGTCACTGAAAGATGTTTGGATATAGTGACTTCTTATGATAACTTCTGTTTCTAGTCCTCTTTTGCCTGATAAGGCCTTGAGTGAGAAGCTGCTATACTTAAGTGCTGTCACTGAATCATTTCTCTTGTTCACTTGAAGTTGCATGCGAAGGATGAACCAAACCCAGCTGTTACTAAATTACTTGCAATTAAAAAGAAACTCTGTGAGGGAGTGATTGACACAACAGCTGACGTAAAGGCTGTGGTGTACTGAAGCCTTCTTACCTGTCTTTCATATCTCATCCTTTGAGATGATCATTCTAAAACAGCAAAAAATAACACAAAAATAACATGGGTCTGGAAAAGATCTCCTGATAACAAAATCCTTCGTTTTTCTGTTTCAGGCACCATGCTCCATGAAATCTTTAATATCCTACTAAAATCTGCATCTGCTCTATTACAGCACAGTCGAGCATCAGGCACCATCTCACAAAGCCGCCATCTCTCCCTTGCAATGCAGCAAATGTGAAGTTTAGAGCTTATAAGGATAGAAACATGATTTCCCAGTAGACTAAGAAATTACAGGACCATCTTGTATAAGCTACTCAAAAGTGGCAGTTCTCCAGGTTGATAAAGAAAACCAGTGCATTTATTTCTCCACAAAATAAAAGTGGCAAATATCAGGTCAACTGTAAAGAGGATATGCAGGATGGAATAAGTGTATTAATGAGGCCAGCAATAGCCCGATAACCAGAGCAGGAGAAAACGAGGGGAGACATCAGTGCTATTAGAAGAGAGGATTATGTTTCCCTGTCTGTATAAAATGGTGAAATCAGTGTCCTTCTGCTTATGGAAGAAACTGTGGAGGACAACTGTGCTGGATCTGCTGTCATCTGGGATAGCCCCAGCCTTTCTGAACCTAGAAGAGCTCTTCCACCTGACTTCTGCCAAGTGTTCTGTGTGAGATGTGCAGTCAAAATGCACACAGGATCCACCCACTGCAGGTAGACAATAGAAAATATGAGGAAATTTGTTTGAAGATGTGCTTGGCCATATGTGTCAAAAATCTTCTGAGGTTACTGATAATTAAAGTTATGCACTGAAACCAACCTGGAAATGTTTACAGATACTAAGTTAAAGAGGGACCTTTCACAGTTTCCAGTGGGCTGGGGGCTGTTCAGGGCTCAGAGTGCCACAGGATCCCCATTGCAGCAGCAGGGCAGGGAGATGGAGGTCAGAGCAGCAGGGACAGCCCCAGCCCTGAGCAGCCCCCGGCCAGCTGGAAACTGTGAGAGGTCTCACTTTATCTGTGCGTCTGTGAATATTGAGCACCTCCCTGAGTATGGGCACAGGCTAAAACATCCTCCAGCAACATTCTGGAAGTTATCATAAGACCAAAGGTTTCTGGGCTCATCCTTCATCTTCCCCTAGCCTCCATTTATTTTTAAACTGCCAGGCCTGTTTCCCAGGCTGGGAAATGTGTTTTAGGAAACACACAGGAAATCCTTCAGATGAGAGGAGATGGGGCAGAAAGGGTAGTTCGGCAGACTCTGCTGTCAAGTCCTGCTTTCTCAGCATCTTTGTGCAGCTGAATCTCTAAGGAGGAGCAGCTCACAGCTGGATCAGAAAAGCTCCTTGAGCACCCAACACAGGCAAACAGACCTTCACAGAGCTGCTCTTTGCAGAACTAAGCTGAGGAGAGGATGATGTGGATGTCTAGAGTGGAGTGATGAAAGATACTCAGTGGTGAAGAGGAAGGATGCTAAATTGCTTATTTACAACATCATTTCCTCTTGACTCACAGATGCCATCAATATTTGTGCATGTGCGATATACTTCTCTAGTTCCCTCCAATTACATCCATTTTCTATGTCTTAATAAACAGATTTTCTACAATTAGAAGGAGCTAGCAAGAGGATGATTTGCCTGTACAGGTCACTGCTCCATGAGTAGGAGATATACCTTGCCCAGTCACTTGTGAAGAGCAGTCCTAGATACACTGAACCTGGACTTTTTTTGCTGCCATTAATGACCTGTCAGAAAGGTTATGATAATCCTGATAAATTCACCCTGACCAGGTTTGTTTCTGAACATACCCATGAGTTCTGGCAATTTAGTATTCAAAAAAAGCATCAAAGACACTTGTTGATCCTGCTGTGGAGCTGCCCCAATCATTTTCCTTTGCTCTTAGAGCAGCAGTAAAACTAAGATTTGTTACAGCAATAATAAGAATTTTAGCAGACAATCTTACTGAATCCTTTAAGGAAAGAGAGAGTGGCAGAACACGATTGAATGGCCCAATTAACCTCAGTGCAGTATCATCAATTTGCAATATAGAAGGCAAATGCTAGAAGTTGCTCATGTAAGAAAATCATTCAAACTTCTGGCATTAATATCCACTTTTTAGAGACGACCAGAACTGTGATGCAAGCACCTCTTTTACCATCTCTGCAGTTTAGACACCAATTTATGGAGCTTTTCCTGGCAAAACAACAGTGGCAAAAAAGATGAAATTTTGAAACTAGCCCTCAGTCTAGGAGAAATTTGACTTTTGGATATAAATAGCAGCAACACCTGCCTAACCTGAATGTTCATTTTCCTTTAAACTAGTTTAATTTAAGCAATAGAAGTTACACTCACTTTTAATGGGCAGCAGCTGTTCATTAAATTTATAATGACATTTGGATACCCTGGTGATAGACATTCAGAAATATCATATACATAGAGACAGAAATTCATTAGCAGCATCACTGAGATGGTTTGGAAGTGAAATTAATTTGAAGAGAGACACTTGTTTCAGCTCCATCAGCAGTTTGAAAACTTGATCTGTGTTCTAAGGCATATAAGTGCAGTGCAGAGTGCTATTAGCTAGAGCCCATCCCACAGAAAGTCTGAAGTATTTTCCTTGCAAAGACATGCACACTCATAGACATTTTCTACCAAATGATGATGGTACTACTACCACTGAAACCTGTATCAGTTTCACTTAAATTATACACAGATATAGAGAGACATACATACAAATATGGGGTAGAGATATATATTATTTCCACAAAGACAGCAGTGAGTGCATTAGAGTTTATGTTCAAGACAATATGCATGTCAGAGAAGCCGCTCATTTCCAATGGATGCCCTGTGTGTCCTTCTGATGCTACATGGAATATTTTTATCAACTTCAGTAGATGATAAAATGTTTTACCTACATAACAGAGACTAACACAGAAAAAAAATGCAGAACTCCAGTAACTGAATAGACTTGTTCTTTTATTATTATGAATACAGTCTCTTAGTCCATTAATTGCTCATAACTACCCATCTCCAGTCTCTTAGCTTGATCCTCTTCCTTATTTCAAGCCCATTTCTTTCTAAAATTAGTACTGCTAGGATCCACCTGTATCATCTTATCTACACAAATAAGGTACTTGCTTTGCAATCTGGAGAAGTCAGCATGAGATCAGGACTAAAAATTACTTGCATATCACCAGCATTAATAAGGCAGCCAAACTCAAACAGGGTTGCTGTGTAAGAACCCCATGGCATTCAAAGGAGGCTGCAGGGACACCTATGCAATGTCTTTTACTTCAATGGGATTGCCAGATGTTATCCTTTGCAGTTCATTAAGCAAGTCTGTTGATTAAACACAGGAAAGCTTTTGAACATGACTGAATTAGAAGATAACATGTAAAGTGACACACAAGAACAAACAACAGCTTTGCTAACTTCATTCAGCAAGGGTACAAGCAACAAATTTTCATTTCCTTTAGTAAGTATGGCCCTGATGATGCAGCCTGTATTTGTTTTATCTAATAGCATGGATCAGTAGGAACAGATCTGTAAAGTCAAAGAGTCTGAGAACCCAACACCTACACAGCAGCCATCCCAGGGTTTTGGTTTGCTTTTTTTCTGCAGAACATCTCTAGTCCAATCTCACAGACTGAAGACTTTTTTGTGGATGCACTGCATTAGTTATGCTACTAGAGAGCATTTTCCACTTTAGATCCATGTAAAACGCATCCAGTTCATGTCTTCTACGATGGGAACAAAAGCAAAGCAAGCATGAGTAGAGATATTTGTTTCAAAACACACTTCTGGTCCAAAATAAAGCAAAGTAGGTAACCCTCTATAAAGCAGATTTGTTATGTATAGAAAACACAGCATCACACTGGAGCTGCTCAAAGAAGGACTGCATTTGAATAGTTTTGATGAACTAGAAGCATTGCATCCTCACGCAGTTTTCTCTATGCATCTCTCATTTTTCTCTGTTGAATAAGTCCTAGTGTGCAGGAAACTCATTAGCAAATTCTTTGCTGAAAGTAATGCTTATGTAAGTTTAGGACAAGCACATTTTCAGAAGAAGATTTAGATTAATTTGCTGTTCATTAACTGTACACCTTGGTGACTATAGTAAATTCTCTTTTGAAGACAACCATAAAAATTATACATAGAAGTATTTTTTGAGAATCCAGCATTCTGAAAATATTTAATTACCTCTAACAAGCCTTCAGTGTTTGGTCTTCATTTAAACTGTATTTATAAATTGTCAGGTCTCCATTTAAACTCTAGCACGCACTTGCAGGAGGACTGGCAATCTGAGGTCTCAGAGGGCTTCTTCCAAGAAAGCTGTTATTGCAAAGCCATAAAAAGTTCTCCTCCTGTTAAAAGTGGACAAGGTTGTATGTTGTGTCACCCATGAACCACAGCTAGAGAACGTATATCAGCTTTTCCAGAGAACTTACAGAAATTAATTTTCCCAGCAGGTCAACTGGGACGCTTAATGAACCTTAGTCTGGTTTGTGCTTGCTTAGTATCCAATATCATTGCAAACCCAAAACTTTGACCTGGCTTCCTTTAATGACACACATATTTTGGTGACCTTTGTCAGAATACATAACTAGTTTGACTACTAAACTGGAGTTTAGGAAAAAAAACTCAAACACATCTTTCTTTTTATCACATTAACAGATGGAGTTTATTGTGCGGAAAGAAGCAGCAATGGAGCATCTTTGCATTTTTTCCCAGGGGAAAAAAAGAGTTTTAATGTATTGTATCCGTGCATTCCTCCACTTTAGGGTGGTGATGAAGACATCATCATTGTTTTGACTACACATACTAGATACAGGTGCTGCATGAGGAACAATGCTGTGCCAAGCTGGTATTCGGTAGTTATATTTGGCTAACATAATCTGCTACTAGATAGAGTATTCTTTATTGCAGTGCTGCCATATATTGTCACAAGAAGACCTTTTTTCATTCACTTATTGTTTCTGAGGAGAAAATGAGGACACTGCATGTAGTTCTAGGATTTAAAGAGCTTTATGATACTCTGGACAAGAGCATTTCTATAAATACAAGTGAGCTCATTCTCATTTTCTCCAGTTTGCCACCTGCTTAATTTTTCAGTAGGTTTGCACAGAATATGATTTTCCTTTCATTTGGTTTCAGTTAAGCCTGGCCTACTGAAAAACCTGCTCACCATTTTCACTCATCTGCAGAGCAAAAATTGAACGAGGTGACTTACCAGTTAATAATTGATTAAAAGAAAATGGCCCTTCCTCCTAGACATCTCCTCACTTTGCCAGTGTGTAATACCAGATAAGTGGGAGGTGCAGCGGTCTGCTATCACTGCTTTTATTCCTTCTTCTGCTGGAGGAAAGAGGGCAGTGAGTACTGGGCAGCAAAAAGACATCAGAAACACAGCATGGTATTAACAGCTCTTGCTCATTAAGGAGAACAAAGAGACATATTTCAGGGTAAGGGCACAAGATCTGCTAAAAATCTGCACAGAGCAGTTATAAACACAAATGAGTACTTTGTGTGCACATGCAGGTAATGGCAAACTTCAGTCAAATAATTTGAGTGAGTAGGTAGCTTTCCAAATACCTCCTTGGCTTTCATCCTACGGCACAATGATGTGCACAAATCAAGCAGCTCAATAGCATTACCCTATGGAAATGTGTCCCCAGAGTCCAATGTTCCCTCTTTCTTCTCCAGTACCCCTAAAATGACTCCTGTTAAAACCACAAGTTGTTATAGACATAAAAAGAGCTTGAGGAGTCTTGTCCTTAAATCTTTACTGATCAAGAAGGAAAAAATTTGAAGGCATGATGCACAGAGAAAGCCAGTAAGAAACTCTTGGAGCTCTGTAAAACATTTCTTCCTGCCTTGCTGCTAAATCAAATTAAACAAAAATTTGTTTCAGTTCTTTCTCTATAGATACACAAATTTTGAATGCCTTCAATTTTGAAATACTGTTACTAATACAAACACAGAGTTAGTTTAGTTTCTAAAATCCCTTGTGTTAGAAACTGCCCTCCAGCCCTATGGTCTGTGGCTGAGGAGGGGAGCCTGCCGGGCTTATACAGGAAATAGTACAGCATATCCGAGAGATGTAAAACTGGTACTCCAGAGGAAAACCACCTAAGTCAGAAAAGAAGAAAAGCTCCAGAAAAGGTGTCTTAAGAATTTCCTTATTTGTGACTCTTAGCTCCAAATCTTTTCCCACACAGGTAAGCACTGAGGTCCACAAAGAAATGGAGCTGTCTTTCAGGCTTGAGTGTTATACCAGGCAGTATTCTTCTGACTTTAGGTGTTACACTGGATACTGCTTAATGCTGAGCAAGTGTCACAAAACTCCTGAATCTCACTCTGAGTTTGTTTCTTTCATAAGCTGGTCATAAATGAGCCTTTTTGTTCAAAGCTCTATTTGCGATCTGCTTCCCCTGTTGGTGTCTGCAGCTATGAGATGTAGAAATCTGCATTTAGCTGTTGCTTTTGTCCTAACAGGGTTGAACTCTCAGCATGAGAGGGCTCTATCTATGCTTCTATAGGCTCTTTTGTGGGCTGCAAAAAAAAGACATCTCCTCCCTGCTAAGTCATTAATTTCTGCATGGAAAAGGGGGGACAAACTTTCTCTGGCTAATGGTTGAGGATGCTCATCTTAAAGAGGAGATACCTGAGTACTATTGACTATGTGGTATATATCGGGTAATTTTCAATAAAAAAAAAAAATCTGCAGATAATCTGAAAAGTACATTTTTATAATTTATTAGGAATTAAAAAGAGTTGCCAAAAGGGTTTCACATTTAGTAGCTCCTGCAAATGAAACCTTTTTATCTCAGCAGGGCCATGTCAGTGCAGCACTCTGCACTGCATGGTGTAGCTTGCCTGGCTTCTATGGTCCCAGATAGAGCACCAGAAACAGTTCAGGTTTCTCCATATGACACTGAACTGTGCAGCACTGACACATCCATTACTTCTGCATAGAGGGGAATTGCTCTGAAGAGTTTTGTTTTCCACCAGAGCTATCTCACTGACACTAATAAAGTCCTGCCAGCTAACACCCCAAGCCCTTACAATTAAAAGCAGATGCACTACAGCAGGAGTGGGACCTAAATTCCAAATATTTTACTCTTGAGCAAATATTACAGGAAGAGTCAGGACCCTTATGGGTCTGTAGCCTCTGTTACCTTAAATGCACAAAATAATTTCCTGAAAAATGTAGTGAAGTTTTCCAGTATTCTCAGGAATGATTAAGGACTGCACAGTTTTGGAAAAAAAAAAAAAAAAAAGCAGCCCAATGTGCTTTCAAATCTGGTTTCTTGTAGCTTTCCATATTACAGCCAGACCTAGCTTAGCACGTCATGGAAAAACAAGATGGGCTTCAAAACAAAAAGCCTTGTCATCCCTTCCAGTTCTCCCACTACATTTCTTTATTCCATTTAAAAGAGACTGACCTTTTTTATTTTGTATTGGTCTTCTGTTCTTACCATATTGCACAACTGAAAGACCTGACATCCTTAGCTTCTAAGGTATTCATTTTCATCAAACTACTCTAAGAAAGAAAATTCATGAGTAGGAAACTGAAGCACTGGAGATCTGAAGAGCTCCCAGAGCCATTCAAGGAGTCAGTTCAGGGAGCACTGAGCCCAGACCTCCTAAATCTAACAGCAGTACCTCAGCTATTTGATCATCCTTCCTTTCAATAGCACCATTTTACCTGTCCAGAGATCACTTTCAAATGATAAATCTTTTTAATAGTAAAAATACTTATATTCAGTGTATGTTAATTCATAACAAGAAAACTAGAATATTTTCACTGAATTATATTTGATCTGTATCAGGTATTTGTGGATACCAGAATTGTAACTCCTTATTCAATAAAATAGGTATGTATCCATTTGAATGAATGCAAATAAACACCATTGATTCCTTTGACCTCTTTAATTTATTAGCCAGGCAGATTAGTTTTTTAGATAAAGTTGAAGTGAAAAAATATACCCAAGGTGAATTTTGAAACAACTGTGTCAAACTGAAAGTGATCCTGGAGTGATCCTTATCTGCAAACTACAGGATATTTGTTCCATTGCACGTCAGAAGGATAAAATCAGTCTAAAGTCTCACGCCAGCGATTGGCAGCCACTTAAGAGCACTGCACCTGAGAAGAGGCTTTACTTTATTGACCATAAAAGTAAACTATGTTTCTTATCATTCTATTCTTATATAGCAAAATACTTTGAGACAGTAAAGTTCTGAGTTTTGCTGTCTATAAATTTTTTTAATGAGCTAGTACTTTACCTAAAAATAGACATCAGTGCAGGCCTTGTGCAACCCAGCCATTGTATTAGTAAATACTCAGACATTTGTGTCCAGAATAGGGAGCTGGCTGAAAGGCAGGGGCATGGGGCTCTTACAACCCAAGTGGAAATTTTCAAAGTGCTCGGTCTTGTGGGGACCATATTGGTCCTGAGGGCTTTGCAACACTTCTTCTAAAGGCTGGTTATCTGGTACAATGATAGAGCACTTTAAAGCATTTTTCCTCAGAATATGTATAGCTCCTTTTACAATATAAAGAAGATTTAAGAATGGGTCAGCCACAGAACTGATTTTTTCAAAGCAGCCTGCGAAGTTTGTCAAGGGTTGTTGTAACACAAAGCAAGCTGGGTGAACGATTCCAGAAAAATGGAAGCTCCCACACCCTGGTCTTTACCCATTGGCTTTTATGAAGTATTCAGCAGGGTATAGAAGCTTGGATTACACCCTTCTTCTTGGCCAATAAGGATTTGAAACCATCATGCCTCACACTTTTCAGGGGAGGAAAACTCTCACTTTCAGGTTATCCTATGTTCTTGGGGTAAAGGGGGAGGAAGAAGGCCCACTTACGATTTTTCCTGTTGAAGCCACTCATTTTATATAGGATGATTAAATATTAAATGGCCAGAAGATCAGCATCATTCTCTAGATGCTACTTTGGCCAAGGGGACACCCATATTTTGGTCCTGTTTTCTGTTACCACCTGAACAGCAGTGGAGTGGGAACAGGAAATCAGGTCTCTCTTCTGCTCTCTCCTCTCACTCAGGTGAGTGTCCAGCCACTGGGATGATGCTCCTCTCCAGCAGCAGGAACAGCAGATAGTTACTCAGTCGGTGCAGCACAGTTACAAGGGAAGGATGGGGAGATTGCTGTACCCCACCGCCTGCTATGAGAGCACTCACCCCTGCAAATGAGTACGTGAAAGAAGCAGAAAGGAGAGAGCAACTCTACTCTTACTGGTTTTGGTGATGCAAGAAGAACACAGAGAGAGGCATAAATCCTGAAGTAAGAATAGCCATTCTACCAGGGTCCATAGCAATTTAGGTTCACTGGAGACCAGAGCCACTGGAGTTCTGGGAATTGTTCTCCTCTCTCCAGCTCGACATGCACCTTAGTAAACAAAGAGTGATTTGAGGAAGACAAAAAAAGAAAAGGACCAGTGTCATCTGGGGCTGTGCTAGCAAGTTTCCTGAGCTGGAGACAAACAGCACCAAAGGCTGAGATCTGGCATGCAGCAGGAGGCCTGACAGCCTCTGGAGAACGGGTCTGAGGGCAGAAGACCCACGTGGCCCAGCATGATGGTTGACTTAAGTTCTATCCTACACAACAAGAGAAACTTTTCTTTCTTGAGCATTTAGCTCTTAATCATCTATGAAAATGGCAAAAAAATTCTTGAAAAATTTACTTGTGCTCTTTATGTTCTTATTTTCAAAGGTGAGTCATAGACCCAAGTGCCTTCTAGTTCACTGGTTATACAGAAGAAATGAAAGACAGGATTCCGGTGGGTAATGAGAATTGCAATGGCATACCTGGCTGTCAGGCAAGCCCTAGCAGCAGAGTTATGGGCAGGCAGAACCAGCATGGCAAAATCTCTAATATCCTTCGCCAGATGCTGAGCACCAGCAAGAAGCTCACTTATAAAATAACCATTTAATTCAACCCTGTATTATACTGTAACTGTTTCTATTTACTATGTAAATAATGAACTTTACATCATGTAACATTGAAGACTGACTAATCCTTTCCTCCATTTCAAATCATCCAAGTAGTACTAAGTATGAACTAGCATCTTGCATGACTTTAAGAGATACCTTTGGAAACACCAGGACGAATATGCAGACTACCTCTCTCCATGCAAATGCATTTCATGCCTTACTCAAAACCCTCTGGAGGAAACAAGATTCCTTCCTGCCAGGTCAGATTCTCCCACTGCAGACAACATCTGTACTGACACATGTAAAACAAATCTGTGGCTTTCTAAGCTCCATTGGCATACAAATGAGGAAAGATGGGTTTTGTGGGAAATCGGATACATGCACTGATTTTGTAGGCACAATTTACTGCAGGTGCCAAAGTCTTGAATCTGTAAATGCCAGAAAATTACAAAAAATAGTAGCTAACATAGAAGTGATTGCCACTTATCTCTACTTCTGAATTCCCTTCCTTTATTAGATCATTATCTTTGCTTTTAAGAAGTATATCTTCCTTCCCAAATCTACAGTTCTTTAGCACAAGTGGGGGTAAGAAAATGACCAACCTTTTCACAAGCCATTTAGTCACTAATCCAACAGAAAATCCAGACTACTGCACAATAAACAAATTGAGGTTTCAAGCCATTAACACAAATATATAGCTTTAAGTCAGAAACCTCTTGGCACTGCTCGTCATTGTAATGAGGGGGCACTAGGGTAGCTTTTGTGCCTCCCTGACCAGGGGGTTCACCACTTTCCCAACCTCCTCTACTTCTCCAAGTAGGCATTAGAGGTGCTGAAGGATTTCTCTAATTCTCTGAGAGTCCACCTTGAACTCAATTACTGAGTTCACTTAACCCAGCCACCTTAGTCCACAGAGGTGCCATGGTAGTTCTCAAACTGATTTTGCTCAGCCCATGGATCTCCCATCTGCGGATCATCCAACAGCCAGTTAAGCTGATGTTAGGGCTGGGGAGTTTTAGGGCAATTATATTTGGGACAGCCTTCAGTGAGGTGAGATTTCTTGGGCATGGCGACCTGGTACTGGCAAGATGATGCTTTACTGAGACAAGGCTGCAGAAAAGTGATCAAGCCAGGGTATTATCTGGTAAAAGTTTAAAAGACTCTCTCCTTACCCTCCTCCTAATTAAGACCTTGAGTAGAAAAAAACAAAGAGCAATCAATGTTCTTCTTTTATAACAACCACAGAAATTGACACATTTTAAGTCTTTTTTTGTCTTTTTGTTTTCATAACATAAAAAAAATTGGAGTCTCCTTCCAAACCCAGAATATTCTGAATCATACAAAAATATTTGCTTAGAAAAAGACCAGGGTCCAAATGAGGATGAAAAAAACTGGAAAAGCTGATAATACAGACTGAAACAGAGCTACATCTCCCCATCTAGCACTGCCTGAAAGCTGAGAGGATTGCATAAGCAATGATTTAACTCACATTTTTGTAAACATCATGTACTTAAAGGCATTGGAAAGACTTCAGCATTGTCAAGGAGAGCTACTGAAATGACTGCATCAAATTCCTTTTCATACTTCTATTTGCCTATGTAAAATACTTCCAAGTGACCACTCCCTAATAGCTTTGTCTCTGCTGTAAAGCAGTTGACCATATAAAAGCCTTGTATGCTAACATGAGAAGGAATAAGAAATTTTACCTGGTAAGGATAACACCTGTTAACAAAAATAGAAACCTATATTTAGGTTCTCTTACTTCATGCCTGGTTAATCCAAAGAGCATGTCCGGGACAGCAACTGGTGTTAACAGTGTGATGCCCGCAGCAATACAAACATGTTAATCTTAAGTTTAAAATAGATCTTCAGCAGCAATTCAAGTTAACTATGTCTGATCTGACTAGTTTTATCTTAGACTATTCATTTCATCTCCTCTCTTTTTGTTCTGGGAAGATTTGACCCTAATTTTGTACAATGTTTTGATCAGTATCTAGCCTGCACTGAATTGTAGAGATGGGCAATTTGTAGACTTTCCAAAGTAAAAGCTTGGGGCCAGTGGAGTTAAATGAAATGTCAGACAGCTAAATTTAAGACCCTTCGGACCCAGTTATGGACATGTTTTGGTAGCCCTTGCAGTTAAAATCATAAATTAACTATGGCCCTTATAAAAAAATAAAAATGGTTTATTCCACTTAGGAGGTTTAGGAAGAAACTCACCTTCTCCCAACTTGACCTAGAGTACATAGCATAAAAGGTCCTAAAATTGGCGATGATTATAACAATCTTTTCTACCTGCAGGAAAAAACCCTTCATGAGGCTCCATGAATATCTGTAGCTTCCATGGCTTTTAAAGGATTTGTGTGCACTTGAGCTCTGGAAAGTCATACAGTGTGTTGATAGGTGCTTAGATATAGACTCCAGAGCTTGATATAAATCCCTAAATTGGAGTATATTTGGTAATCTGACAAAAATATACGTAATCCTTTTGCTGACTTTCTTACTGTTAGGGGAAAGAGACTCATTTGAAAAACTGAGCTCCAAAGTGTTATATTCTTGTTTGATTTAGTTTTCTGGCATTTGTTAGCAAATTTGGCTCAAAGCACAGAAAAATCACCTTGGACATTCATTTAAGTTACATTATTAACAAATTTACTTAATCTTAGGAGACCTTCAAAGACTTCTGTATCACAACATCAAGACTCAGAATCCCAAAACATTACTCTCTAAGAAGTTTCAAACACTGAAGGAATTAGGTTTTTAGTTTGCCAGATTGCAGGCAGAAAATGTAGCTCATTCAGAAGAGGTCTTAAGACATTCTCTTATTATATAAACAAGTTTGGCCTGCTTTCTTCTTTAAATAAACTTTTAAAAATGGAGTTCCACAGTCTTTAGTTTTTCTGATCATCTGAGACATGATCTTGGTAGCAACTATCCTCACTGGGATAAGAAGAAGTTAACATTACTTGGCCCTTTCACCTCCTCCCAATACAGAACACAAATATCCATGTTTGTAGGCCACTGTACACACCAGGCAGTAGGGGCTGCCTCTGTGTGTAAAACCAGCAAGCAGACCAATTTGACCAAATGCATCCATCATTCTGCCTTCCAAAAGCATACTTTTCTTTTTCCACATATATTTGACAGAGGAAGGATGAATAAAGTCCCAGAAACTATTGGCCTAGGTACGATACAACCATGTTAGATAATGGAAAAAGCTTTTTCTTGATATTTAAAGACCATCATATAATACTCAAGCCCGTCTGCAGCCCCCTCCCAGACTGAAGCAGCTCTTTCCTATGCTCTGCACTAAGGTTAAGGGCAAAAATCCTGCTTAAACTTAGTCTATCTACTTTCCCAAGGGAGACACTTCTGGTGGGATTCCCTGGACCATGCCTTCCACATGCAAATCCTACATACTTTCTGGTTTTAGAATCATGCTGTGTTCCTGTGACTTACTTTCTTTTAAATACACGGAGACCACGAATCGTTGTTACTGGTGATCTTCCCCTAAAGAAGTTGAAGTTACCATTAACAAAGCTTCCGCCAACTTTTTCACTGAAAGAATCCAGCCTGCCCACTATGCTATCCTGTGAAATCAAAGCCTCCTCCCACTTTCTTGAATTGCATCTGCTTTTCAGATTAGTTTTAGGAACAGATGACCTTGAAGATGGGTAGCAAAAAGAAAGAATATGGGTCCTATGTAAGAAACTAGAGGAGTCCTTTGTACTACAGCTTTTATAGTAACATACAAAACATCAAGAAGCCAGACATATATATGTTCCTCATTTTTCTGAGTTAAAGAAACCAGGCTCTTGCATACAAGGAAGAAATATGCCTGGCAATATTTAATAATACTTCTTCAGGTTACTTGAAACATTAATTAGAAAGATTAAAGATTAATCCTGCTCTATGGACTTGGATTGTAAATGGAAAATATATGGCAAAAAAGATTGTTCTCAGTCTCTAGGAAAGTGCTGAGAGGCTCACTGAAGTTAGCAAACTTTCCTCAAAGGTAAGGGCTTTAACTGTTTCAAAATCTTAACAGCAGCCACACAAAGTACTCTAAATCCTGCACTTATCTGTACTCTAAACAATATCATTGAGAAGAGGGGAAGAGTCAGCCCAAAAGGCATATAGGATATTGCTGACATGAAAAGTACAATTTTGAATGGAAAATCAGACTGAGATTGCTCTAAAGTACATGGGGTACCCACAGAGCAACCTTTTGTCTGGTCAGGTACAAGCTTCACAGGGCAACTGCTGGACTTGAATGGAGCTCAGTGCCAGCATAGACATTTACTTTCTAGCAAGTCTGTCCTTCAGTCTGCAGACTAGCTTCAAGAGCACTTACTGAAGCTCTGTCTGCACCAAAATGGGAGTAGTTTCAATGTGTATACATACGGCTGGAGAAATTTACCCCCATACAGGTGGAAGGAGAAGGTTGATCTATCTCTTCCTGGGGACTCCTTCAGGTCTAACACAGGCTCTGACAGACTGCAGCATTGCTGGTGTTGAGCTCACATGGCTTATTATTTATGAGTTGGTTTATTCAGTTATTTGTGGCTTTCTGGGAGATTTTCCTCTGCATATTCTGGTCACAGATTCACATATTGTTTCAGGCTATCTTCATTTTGAGAAGATACCTTTTATCTGACATTTTTGCCTTCCACGCTTTTCCATGGCACAGAGCCAAGTTCTTCCTTACCCTCCTCCAAGTTGTGGGAAGAGTAGGGACATGACAAGAAGCAGAGGGACAGACATTTCAAAATAGTAATTCTGAAACCGAGCGCCTGAATTTAGCTAGCAAGGCATTGCCGAAAAAATGTTGGTAACCTCTGGCTTCTATTCTCATTCCTAGCAAATCTGGGATAGGTTCACTGCTGGCAGACTAGCACTCAGGAGCCAACCCAGGCAAATGAATACGTGGCATTTCCATGCTCCAGGTAAAGAGCCCCAGTGCAGCTAACAGCGGATGACACAAAAAACTTGTGCAAAACTCCTGCTGATGGGACAAGAGGCTTCCTGGGATTGTCCCTATGGTTCTTTCACAAACAGATGGAGGACTAGAAACCTGGAGCTGAGGTCGGTCTCATGTTGCAATACAGTGAAACAGAGAAAAACACCCAGGCAAGTAAGTTTGTGCCCTGAGAGAACAGAAGGCGTTTGAAATATTCATGACAGTTTCTTCCTGGGTGGTTTTAGTGCAAAACCTGATCAGTCGGTAGTCCAAAACACACACTTTTTCATGTCATTGTTTTGCTGAGTCCGTAGCTATTTAAATATAGAATGAACTTTTCCTGATTTACATTGCTTCCATCTGGTCAAGTTGGCAGCCCTGTTGGTGACCACTTCCAGCTCTTAGCTGAGGAGAGAGAGCAAGCACCCCAAAATCTTTTTTGTGGCAGGCACTAAATACTCCCACTCACTGATGAGAAATAAAGCAACAGGCTGGACTGCATAGCCCTTAAATTTCTGCTCACTCCCACAACACTGGTATTGCACGAGGCACGGTGGGAATAGCCTTGCAGCCCAGGCTGACCTTGATCAAGAAGTAACAAAGAACGTTGTGAGTTCAGAAAGAGGGCTGTGAGGCTAAAGTTGTAAACTGATAATAGGTTGGACATATTGCACTGTTATGTTGTGAAAGCCTAACATATAGTTTCTGTTTGCTTTAACTTGCTAACATTTTCCATTCTCCGGCTGTTGTAAATGTCACTTCTTTCCAGAATCACAAGGCCAGGCCGCGATCTTTGCTCAGAAAAGAGTCTAGCTCTTATATCAAACCTCCTCATCATAATTTTACTGCAAACCTTGGACAATTTTGATAAGTGGCTATGTTATGAACTGTTGGAAGGAAAGCTTCTAATCTTGAACGCAGGCACAGCCACGTAGAATGGATCGAATTTTGACATAAAACAAAGTAAATGCTTTTTAATGTATCATTTACAAGCTTCCAAGAAGCCACTGTACTTATCAGATGCTGAAATCATTTCCAGGAGTTACTTAGAAGTAGCTGTCAATTCTTTTCAGAAGTGATATGCCTTGGAGAATTAATAAAGAGATTCTTTACTAAATTTCTCTTTTCTGATCTTCAACTCATTTACAAAGTAAATTATTTAAATTTTTAAAGAACATTAATTTTTTTTTTTTAAATAGATCAGAGGGATGGAAAATACTATTAGCAACATTGCCTTGCCAATGTAATATCCTATCTTCTTGATAAAATCACACATATTTTTTGTTCTGTGGATAAGAAAAGAGATAAGCTAGTGGAAAAACGGAAAATAAAAAAATAAACAGAAGAATGCAGCAGTCTGTGTAAAAAGAACACCATTTAGGAGATAAGTAGCGTATGGGAGAGTTATCCTCTGAAGATTGCCAGCCAATATCTTCAGTGAGAGCCATGTATAAGAATGGACATTACAGTTGAACTACAGTTATTGTATTTTGCACCGAAAAAGTCGAACGAGTTGCACACCTGCTTCTGTAGACTTCGAGTCACTGCAATCATTGATCAGGAATATTTTTGTCCATACCAAGAGCTCACATTGCTGTGTAGCAGCATGTAGTGACTGAGATCTTTATTACAACAGCACTTGCGTCATTTTTGCTGAGCTAGTTTTGAGTTCAGCAGAATTGAAAGATGAACCTATTCACCTCATAATATTGTTTGCTTTATTTATTGTTTTTTTCCATATTACACTTTGAGACTCTCACCATGTAATTTTATGGCTTTGAAGTTCTGTTTGAACTTACAGGTACAGGTTTGACCTGTACCTGTAATAAAAGAATTTGGAATGAGATAACACAAGTTTTTCCATTATTTACAAAATGTTGAGGCTACTTATTAAAGATCTTCATATTCTGTAAGTTTGCTAAAATGAATACTTTTTCTAGTAGTCATTATGTTGTGGTAGACCCTTGCAGCACACCAATTGTACAGGTTAGGTCTGTGCTGTGTGTTCAAACAGGAAGAAACTCTAGTTAAAATTTTTTATTCAACCTTCCTGAAGAACACTGCATTTCCTAGTTACAAATTAACAGTGTGTTTTTATCCTGCGTAACTCCTCTAGGACACATGTTCTGTTTCTCCTGATTCATGCCCTCTTAAAGATCATTAGGTTTAGTTAAGGGGAAGTATGGAAAAAAGAGGAGAGTATTTTTCTCCCATTCTATTCACAGGGGATTGACTCATAACACTACTTTGCTTGGACCCCAACACATGTAACATATCCCTAAACTGCGTTCCCAAGTTTTAGTACACAGTCAGTTTTTTCTCCAACCAGGATAATGTCCCATGGATGCTCCTGGGCTGCAGAGTAGACATGCCACAGAGTGCACTCCACAGCCCTGGTCCCCTGCTCATCCAGACTGTAGCACCTGTGGGCGTACTCTGGAGTTTCCTTTCAGCTGTCAGCTCGAGTTTCTTTCCAAAAAAAAGTCAGTGCTCAGGAAGTGAGGACTCTGTGAGCCGGGACCACTGACATACGACCAGTTCTCTTTCTGTTGTGGAGCTAATGCTCAGCCAAAGCAAGCATACTACCATGTAAGCTAGACACACTCTGAGTGGGTAGGGGTAAAGTGAAAGTGCTCTAAATACTCCAAAGGAGCTCTAAAATCTCCCCAAAAGACAGACAGCTCTCCTAAATCAGGATAATAAACTTCCAGCAGTCTCCCCTTAAGATATCTCCCAAGATGGGTCTCTGAAAGCTTTGATAATCAAACACCAACACCACCATCAGCAACAACATTTCAGTTAACTACTTGCTAGAGTATTTAACTGTACTAAATTTGCTTGGAATTACATGCAAATACACAGTATTCAAACAGTAAAAAGATAATAAAACCCCCTTCTGGCATATAGCAACACAGGCCACTAAAAATCCCACTGAAGCTCACTGGAAATCACAAAAGGGATAAACACTGATTTTAATCAACATTGGATCAGTCTCTCAGAGACAGCACTATGTCCAGCCAGTTTGCAGATCATCCCCGCTTAGTCCATCCCATGCACAAAGCTCAAGGCCACAGCTTAAGATTTCCTCATGCCAGCTTTGGTCGTAATGGTAGCTTCACAGTGCCTCACATCCCATGAATGTGAAGGTATTACGGGATCATGGCAGGTGGACAGGAGGACATGCTTTCTCCTGGCACGAGTTAGGCCATCCTCAAGCTGCTTTCTTCCTGTATGAGTTAGGTCATCTCTGAGATTCTTCTAACTCTCACAGCTAGGCAGCTGTTTGCCTGCAATATACAAGAAAAAAACCCACTGTTAAGCATTATCTTGGAAAAGATGGCACTAAATACAAGAATGCTGCGTGGTTTCACTTTCTTTCTTCTTGGTTTCCTAGTCTATAGTATTATAGAGCATCAAACAGATACCATTAATCTCAGATGCACTTCCTAGTGGCACTGATATATCAAAACCCCAGTAGAGCCTTTCATGTATCTGTAGCACTAATATTGCTGGATTCCTTCAAACAAAAATGCCATTCTCTCACGCCTGGAGCCACAGGCTCCTACACTTTGTGCCCTCGGGAACTGCTGGGCCAAAGGGAGGTGCAAGGCCAATGCCGAGGCCTGTGCTGGGCATCTGTGTGGTCCTTGAAGGAATGGAGCTACAACGTGAGGAATGAAATTCTGTGATGTTTCCAAGGATCTTGCAGGGTAGGAACACATAGAAAAGCATGGTTGCATGGACTTCAGGCCTTATAATACTGAGGAATCTGTTCTTGCACATTGCCTTGTCATCAGAATGCTGCTCCTCGGAAAGCTACAGATGAGACTGTAAGGGTATAAAATAGGTAAAAGGGGATTAATTGGACTTCAGTAAAGCTTTTGACACAGTTTCTCACAGCATTTTGCTTCAGACACTGTCAGCCTCTGGCCTGGACAGGCGCACGCTCTCCTGGGTGGAAAACTGGTTGGATGGCCGAGCCCAGAGAGTGGTGGTAAATGGAGTTAACTCCAGCTGGAGGCCAGTTACAAGTGGGGTTCCCCAGGGCTCGGTACTGGGTCCAGCCCTGTTCAATGTCTTTATCAGCAACCTGGATGAAGGCATTGAGTGCACCCTTAGCAAGTTTGTGGATGACACTAAGCTGGGTGGAAGCGTGGATCTGCTGGAGGGTAGGGAGGCTCTGCAAAGGGATCTGAACAGGCTGGACCACTGGGCTGAGGCCAATGACATGAGGTTTAACAAGGGCAAATGCTGGGTCCTGCACTTGGGGCACAACAACCCTATGCAGTGCTACAGACTGGGGGAAGAGTGGCTAGAAAGCTGCCTGGAGGAGAGGGACTTGGGGGTGTTGGTTGACAACCGACTTAACATGAGCCAGCAGTGTGCCCAGGTGGCCAAGAAGGCCAACAGCATCTTGGCTTATATCAGAAACGGTGTGACCAGCAGGTCCAGGGAGGTTATTCTCCCTCTGTACTCGACACTGGTGAGACCACACCTGAATCCTGTGTTCAGTTCTGGGCCCCTCACCACAAGAAAGATGTTGAGGCTCTGGAGCGTGTCCAGAGAAGAGCAATGAAGCTGGTGAGGGGTCTGGAGAACAAGTCCTACAAGGAGCGTCTGAGAGAGCTGGGGTTGTTTAGCCTGGAGAAGAGGAGGCTGAGGGGAGACCTTATTACTCTCTACAACTACCTGAAAGGAGGCTGTGGAGAGGAGGGAGCTGGCCTCTTCTCCCAAGTGACAGAGGACAGGACAAGGGGGAATGGCCTCAAGCTCCACCAGGGGAGGTTCAGGCTGGATATCAGAAAAAAATTTTTCACAGAAAGGGTCATCGGGCACTAGAACAGGCTGCCCAGGGAGGTGGTCTAGTCACCTTCCCTGGAGAAGTTTAAGGAATGGGTGGATGAAGTGCTTAGGGGTATGGTTTAGGGAGTGTTAGGAATGGTTGGACTCGATGATCTGGTGGGTCCTTTCCAACCTGGTGGTGATTCTATGATCTATTCTATAGGCCCTAACTTCAGCAGGTTAAGGCTTGGGATGGGCTGTAATCTGAATTCACAAGTGTCTTACCAATTTGCGACTTATATTAAAATACATTTCAAGCCCTTAAAATTATTTTGAACAATTCTGTCCAGTGCATGAAAAATATATTTCTATATAATCCTGTATTTGAAAAACAGTGAAGATTCATGTAAATCAATGTTTATATAATGTATTTGCTGTGCAAATAATGGTTTACCATACTTACTATATAAGCCTAGGACACCTTAAGTTACAGTATGAACTTCAATGCTGCATTTTCTTTTTCATTTTTAAAGAATACAAATACTGGATGAAATGTAGACAAGGAAAAAAACAGCAATAAATCATTCTATAGTATTATTTAAATATTCTTGAAAGACGCATTCCTCCACCATGGCCAGATATACTTGCTGGCAGTTTCACACAACTTGAAGCTGCCTTCTAGACCCCAGTGCTACCTCTGCAAATTCTGCCACAGCCCAAACCAGGTACCATCACTGTTCCAGTTTTTAAAACTTTATCCTCCTTCCAGTAATGATATTTCTCAGATACACGTTTTAATACAAGATTGTATAAAAGAGAGACTTTTTCCCTATCATATAATCATGAAAAGGTTATCATTAAAATCTAGGTAATCACTTCTTTCAAAATGCTTCTTCCTGTAATGGTTCTCTACAGGAAGGCAGGACTGTACTGAGGAATAACACTCAAGGATCAGAAAATTTCCTTCTACAACTTTCAGGTCTGCTAATCATCACTAGGTGTCAAATGAAAAAGAATTTCTAAAGGAAGTCCAGCCACACCTAAGAACACACCTGAATTTGTCCTTTTAGAAGAGAAGTGACACAATGGTCCCTGCCTTTAAAGTATCTTCTGATGGTGGACAGAGAATAACTGAGTAAATAACTCCAGTTGTAGTGGGGACCATCTGTGTTGCTCATGTTTCTCGTTTGAATGCTCTTACATTTCAGTCTCTTTAGGTCTCCAATCATCAAAATCCAAGTTTCTGATGCTTCACATGACAATGAAATTTTGGTGCTTTTCTGAGATGAGAATTACTCATCTTGTAATTTCTTGCTTTTATTTGGGGGCTATTTTAGGTTGGGTTGCTATCATAATTGGCATATTTGGTTTCCACATATTTTAAGAAACCCTTGGGATATTACAGCTAGGCAGTCTTTAGAGAGTGAAGAAGTCTGGTAGTCAAAACTAGGAAGTCTCAGAAAAACGACATATAAAAATTATTAATTAAAAGCATTTGAAGAACAGCTATGAACAAAAACGTTTTCAAAGAAAATCATAGTCACTTAGATTCTGGGTCAGGTTCCCAACTGGCTTCAGAGTAGCATTTCTGACTTCTGCCAGATATGGATCTGGCTCATTTTTTGTAAGGAGCACTTCAAGTAGCTCTAGCTAAAATGAATGACAAGGCTTAGCCTTCTCAGTGAAGTAATTAATCAATGTGTATATATGCATATCACCATACATATGATTTCTGAAAATGTGGAGAACTTTGTCCTTGTATAAAGACCTCTAGAGTCACTAGAAAAATCTGCATGGACTTCATTGGGTTATGGATCACATCATGCATACATCTGCATTTTCAAATCTTTTCCAGTGCTTCCACTTTTGGTGGAAATTAATAGATTCTTGGAATTGAAATGACCAGTTTCTGATTTAGTTTTGCATAAGAAGCGGAGTCCAGTGGGATTAAATATGAATGGTAGTGTGGTAATTCATTAATCATGAAAATATGGTGTGCAGTTAGTTATATAAGTGATTATTTTTGCATGGAAATGTCTGCTACTTTCATGCCCAGGCAGGATCATTTCAAGTGCAGTAGTGAGAACACACAAACCCATTCACCTCAATGTACTGTTTCACAAAGAACATGCAAAGATACTTACATGTTCTGTATAAAATACTGATTTTGAAGATGTTAGCATAATGAGAGGTCAGTGTGTCCAAGTATTCTACCTGCAAACAATTATACATGTTCCTGGTGTGGAGAAACAGCACACTTTGAAAGTTCCTGAGAGACTTTCTTCAAACCCTCTTGGCTATATATGATAATATTTTATTCTAAGAACTTTTGAAAATGTAAACATTACCATCCCTGATCATTTAAAAGTCTGAGCACTCAGGTGGTCAAGATTGGGCTGGCCCCAAACAATGCTGAATTCTTCTCTCCCATTCAGCTACAGACTTCTAGGTCAGGGAAAAGTAAAAAGCACAAGCTTTAATGTGCCATTGGAAAATGGTATACAGCAAAGAGAAATCTACATAAGATGCAAGTCAGAGGACTGTTGTAACAGGTTCACTTCTCTGTTTCCATTCATGCAGGCTTGCTGGAAGCTGAAATTCTGCACTGAACGGAGTAATTCAATACACTTGGCGAATATAAGAAGTTGTCTCACTGGCACAGACCGCTTCTATCTAAAATGATGGAAATGCCAGATCCACCTTTGTCTCCTTCCAGTGCCCTTGCGTCACTGGCACCCTGTTGTCTTTGGCAAGTACAAAGGATAATCCCAGGCTCGAATCACTGTGCTTCTACTTGTTAAGGCCAGAATTCTGCTACGTCCTTGCTTCTGGTAAAAAAACCCTCATGAATTCTCTCTTTTCTTGTCATCATTACTACTTTATGGAAATGCATTAGTTTCAACTTTTATTTTCAAGACAAGATGTAGGCAGATTACAGAAGTTTCAGGATTTGGCTGCCACTGAAATCTACTACTCTGAGAAAGTCATGCCTGAAAAATAGTTCCTAGATGGGAAATCAACCCAGCCATGATTTTTTTAATTTCTTTTTCACATGTCAAAACACAAAGTCTGATTGTAAGGAAACATTTAAAATTTCTTCAGTTCTTTTGCAAGTGTACAATGTTATTTGCGGCTGTAAGCCTATTCTGAACATTTTTCACTAATATTTTACAAAGATTTTGAACTGGATGGATTAATAATCAGATTCTTACGTCTTTCATCTTAGTCGTTGCTTTGTTCAGCAGCTCACAAAACACAGACCAACATGATGTACCTCTTGAAGAACTCATAGCCAAGCAGCAACAGAATGAGAGAAAGCTGCACATAACAGGTGGAGAAACAGGAGAATGGAAAGATGGAGGGAATCAAGTATAAGGTCTCATGATTACTTAATCGCCATGCCCACATCTTGTTCCATAATGCATACAAGATTTCAGCCACCCAATCTACTAAAATCCCTCTCAGGACACGTCAGCCTTTAACTAAGCATCCACCTCTCATCCTGCTGGGTTAACCATCCTTCTTGGCATTTTACTGTCTTCTGTTCTGCAGTATCTCATCATTTTCTTATCCTCATGCTATACATGAGTCCTAACATACTATTGTCCTACTGTTGCTCATGTCAGTCATTCAACACATGGAGATTCACGGGTTTCCCAGCTGTACTCATCCTCCATCATTACTGTACTACCTACTGTATTTGGCAATGTCCTGTCAGCTGATCATCTTGGCCATCAAATCAAGCTAACTCAGTGTAGCATCTGAGAGGTATTGCTGACAGGGGGAAAGAAGTTTCAGTGCTTCAGAGTACCCAGGTAATCCTAATGACTAAAACGAGTCTTCCCAAAATACTCTATTTACCACTATTACTAGTAAAATACCACATTACCGCATGACAAAAGGAAGACCTTCGTTAAGCCTTGTCAACTCACCAGCCTACTGCTATAGGAGGGCAAGCCTGCAAAGCCAGTCTGCCAAAAACGCATTCTTGTCCAGTTAGAAGTGACTGTGGTAGTGTCCCTCACATCACTGCACTGGGAAAGAAAAAGCCTACTAATGAAGTCTTGCAGGTCTGGTTTGGGGATAGAACAGCAAAAAAATGGTGTAAATGAAGGTGATTTTTTGCACCCCACGTGTTGTCCTATATGATTTCCTTGCACTGGGACATCCTGCAGTGCTTTTAGTTATGCTCTAACATCCATGGCACTTTCCCAGATGGAAACTCAATGGATAAATTGGGAGACTGCGCTCACCTTCCATCCCCCCTGGCTCACGGGCACACCCTCTCAAGGCGAGGGACCCGCAACAATTCCTGGGTCACCCCGCGGTGTCCCTCTGCCTCGGTGGCCTCCGCGGGGCACCAGCACGCCCTCGCTTAGGGATGACTGTGTGTCCCGGGGGCGGGAGGGTGCCGCCGGGCTGGCCCCAGACTCGGTGCCGCCGGCGGGAGACCCTTCCACCCCCCCGTACAGGGCGGGGAGACCGAGCCGGGTCCCTCGGAGAGGGAGGGCATCGCCGGGGGGGGGAGTGGCCCGGCCGGGACGGCCCCATAAATAGCCCTCGGCGGGGCGGCGGGAGGAGCCGTCGGAGCCGCCGCCGCACTCGTCGCCGTGCCGGCCGCGGGCAGGATCAGCACCGCGGACAGCGCCCCGCCAACCCACCTCCCCCGCGGCCTCCGCGCCCCCCGCGCCCCCACCATGACGGCAGAAACCCACCTGCAGGGCGTGGAGATCTCGGCCGCCCAGTTCTTCGAGATCTGGCACCACTACGACTCCGACGGTGACTGCTTTTCCACCCCCGGGGCAGCGGGGGCGCGGGGGGTGGAGGGGGGAGGCCCGCGGGAGGCGAGAGCCGAGAGAGTTTGGAGGGAGCGGTGACCGCAACCGTAACTCTTTCTGTTGTAGGCAATGGGTACATGGACGGGAAGGAGCTACAGAACTTCATCCAGGAGCTGCAGCAGGCGCGGAAGAAGGCTGGCTTGGTACGTTAGCTTTTTGCCCCGTTTTTTCGCCTTCTCTGGGAAAAGCAGAGTTTTCTTGAGCGAAGTCCAGTGCCCTGGTTCCTTCTGTTCTCCGTTGCTGCCCCGTGGTCCGTGCACTTGCCTCACCAGGCAAAGGAAAGTGGCCTCAGTTAGGAAGAGCAGGTTGCCAAGGAACTAAATCATCTGCTTTGGGGAGGTCAGGCTGGCCCACCTCTCTGGTCCCAATGACATCCGATGAGCTGATGCTTCTTACAGTGCTTAAAACAAAAGTCAGTGAATGCTGGACGTTATCTCCTTGTGTTGGATGGGACCTTATCCCATTACAATTGATCTTAATTGATCCAGATATGTATTTATACAAAAAAACCCCAACCAATCAGCCAAACAAACAAAAAAAAAAGGTACTTCACATTAGTTTGACTCTGTTTGATTTCGTACCTAATGGGCAGTATGGGATGAAATGCATTTCTGCCCCTTGGTGGTCAGTAAATAGATCTGCAGATGATTGCGAACTACTTTTTATCCTTCGCCAGTTTTATATGCCAGGAGTAGAAGTAGCAAATCCTGGTAGCTGAAATTGTTCAAAGGACATCAAAGTTTTTGACAATGCCATCTAAAAAATTCTGTGCGTGATTTATTAAAGCACTAGTTATAAATTTTCTCCAAACTAAACCCACATGGGAAAAAAAACAGAGAGAGAAAGAAAGGAAAAAAGGTAAAGAAATTTAAAGACAGAAAGAGGGAAAGAAAGAAGGAGGGAAACAAAGAAAGCAATGAAAGATTCCATGTAAAGATTTGAATTAAAACAGAAGTGAACCATTTTAAGAAATAAATTGCCTTTAAAGTAATTGATTTCTAAAGCAGGTCACTTAGCGTCGAACTAAAATATATAGCCTAATAAAATAAATTTAAATCAACCTCTGCTAAGAGACTTCTGAAGTAACAGAAAATAAAATTACAATTTAAGTGGATGGCATGTATGCGTGGGTGAAATAAATTGCTGCTTGATATAAGAATATCTCCAAATCGAGCAATATATTTTCTATAACTTTGCCTTAGAAGTTGCTGTATATTTTAGAAGCTAGGGTGAAAAATGCATCTTAATTTATTTTGTAGAAAATTGTATCTCATTCTTAATTTTATGAGTGGAAATTTTACATATCTGGAAATCTGTCTCCCAGCAATGCTTCTAATGTTACTGCAGTCTTATTACCAGTTAATTCTTCTTACAGCCATTGGTGTAGGCATGAATTTTCATGAGTGTGAGTTTAAACTATAATTAAAAAAAAAAACCAACTCAAAAAACCACAACAACAAAAAAACTGGGAAAGAAATGTGTCTTTTAGAGGGGAAAAAAAGTCTTTTTTTTTCACAGAAAAGTTTAAACACAACTTTGATGCCTTTCAGATATTGCACCAGAACAGATTTCTATATTGAAGTGCAAGAAACTTAGATATATTCATTAGAAAGAAAATATTGAAGTATATTTAGTATAAAAGTATATAAAGTATATTTAGTATGAATGACGTTCTTAGTTGAAATGCTGATCTACTGTTCAGTAGTTAAAAATTAATTAGAAGGTCAAGGAAAAAATATTTAGCATTTTAAGATCAGATTCTTTTCTCTCTCAAAGTAAGCGTGCGTTTCTTCTTAAAAACAGAGCCTGCTCAAACTTACACAGAGAAGCCTTATCCTTATTTGCTATAAATGTCATCATTTATGTCTCATTTTAAAACAAAAAAAAAACAAAAAAACAACAGCCAAACACAGCTCTGCCTGTATCTCACACAGTATTCTAAAAATGCTCAAGTGCTTAATTAGGTTTCGCTTTCCCATTTCTCCGATTCAAACCTATTTTTGGAGTGTTCTGCTGATATGAGCAACCTACAGTTGCAACATCAAATTCAGTGCTTGATACACAGGCTCTGCCTGTGGTAGATGTTACCTTCATCACTGAAATCTTTTTCTGGAGTATGGATCTATGTCATCTTAGCTTACAAATCTAAGCTGATTCTTGGATTTGAAGGCTCATTTGCCAAACAAGCATCTCATTAGTTCGTGTCTTGTCTCACGGGATACTAATTCAGCAGCTTCAAATTTCTGTTCTTTTGCCAGAAGGGACACATTGAGAAACTAGTGTAGGTTATATGTCATTTCCTCTCTGTCCTTCTTTTAACACCCCAAAGCTTCTTTGTCATCATTAACTTCTGTATTTCAGGTCACTCTCCTGCTGACTATTTTTGAAATATTCAATTATGCATTCTTCATAGCTGGATTTTACATCAGTCATGCCATATGCATTGAAGAATCACATTGATTCTGTCATTGAATAGGATGGTTTAACATTTCCCAGTACCCTTCCCAGCTACAGAACTGTTCTAATTATGTTCTTGTTCTAATCCTTTTATTAATCCACTCAGTAAGCTTGTACTTTCATAGTTGCTTTTTCTCAGCCAGGGCAGTAGCATGCAGCCTGATTCATGCTAGCCCCCAAGAGTGGACATATACCTGGAAGTTTTAAGTCTTGGGCTTTTCTTTGATAAAACACTGTGTCCTTTTGCTTTGTGCATTATGGTTGATCATGAGTTTACCTGAAAAACTTAGAGACATGCTGAAAAAAAACCTGCCTCTTTTTTAAAGATAAAAGCTACATAAGCATGGTTTCCATTTTTTTATTGTGTCCACATTATGCAATACCTTCTCTTTTTAGGTATGCCAGTTGCCAAAAGAAGCTGTGGGGTACAAGTATCTAACACAGAGCTTGATAAAGGGTCAATAGGTGGATCTCAGCTGAGTTATTCCACAGCTGTTCCTCACTTTCTCTGCATTTGTAGAAAATGACAATATTTCTCCACAGAAATGCATGATTTACTAGATGTTTAAGAATACTGTTATGTAAGTGTCTCTATAGGGCCATCTATCCTTACATTTTCAACTCATAATGAAAAAAGCTATTTTTTCCTACAGTTCCACATGGTTGAATAAGTGTCTCTTAAATCTTAAAAGGGGAGACTGAGGTGTGAAGGGCTAGTTTCTTGATTTCAAACTTTAAGCACTGCATCTATATCAAGTTTAGGACCAGACTTGGTTAAATTTAGGACAGATTTTTTGACTGAAAACATTTGTTTGAATAACACAACTCATCAAGCAGCTCAAGAGCAGGTGAAGTGAATACCGAAAAACCTAAACCCTTTCTAAATAATCCTAGAGAACAGGCATCCTGTTTTGTTTAACCATAATTGGCTGTGCCTCCTTCAACGGCTGGACACTGTCTGGCACTGTGGAGCTGTACTAGAAAGATTAGTAAAATATCTAACCAGGACTTATTAAAATACAGGTGTCTAAATTCTCCGTTTTATCTGCTAAGCAAACTTGTCCCCACTTTGGGATCATTAGATGAAAGGTGACATTGAAGTGCTTTTTATTAATAACCACATCTCTAATTAAAGCCATGGCAAATTAGTAACCTGCCATGGATGACTTTCACAGAAATAGGATACTAGGTCGTGACTGTATCAGCTACAAGGAACTGACATTTTAGTTAGCTTTGGAAGTTGAAATTGGGGACAAACTACAATGGACTTTGTACAGCTGAGATTCCCTTTGTCTCCAGTGAGAGAATCACTTAGGTTCTATATAATCAGATCTATTATGGAAACAAAGCCTTTAATTTCCAAAGACTACTTCATCTATAACCACAGAATTGTTCATCATTCTAATATTACAGTAATTCTGATTCTTGCTGCATCTATAAGAAATACAAAGAGAGTTAGAACTTTACCCAGTATTGAAGGTTGATAGCCGCTCATATCAAATCAAGGCATGTCAAGTGGCAGCCTGACACCAAACATTTAGATATTCACCCCAAGGCTGGCAGCTTTGCCATAGCCACTGAGTGAGGATAGCCTTTAGAGAACAGATGTATAAGAGTGAGTATAATTTATGTGAACAATTTTGCTGGCTTTGCTCTGTCAGATTTAATGTATTACTCAAAGTTTTCTTCCTCCTAAATCTACCTCTCTGCATTTTGGCAGTGACACTTTGACTCTGTTTCTATGATAACCAAATATTAAACAGTGAAAAATATGATATGATGAGTTCTTTCAGGATTAAAATAGCATCCATTGTTCAGGAAAAAATCCACTCAAAGCTATGGAAAGGCTATTTTGGTGTTCAGATGTGGTATACTGAAATGTTCCCTATTTTGCAAGATTTTGCACTGCCTTCAAGTTGCTAATTTAAAAATGAAAACTGAGAAAATTGAATAATAATTGCCATTGAACTTCACTGTCATCCTCTTAAACAAAGGAGCTCTTATATGCATCTTTCAACACATCTGTCTATATTTTTTTCATTCTGTAAACTGAAATAGGAGTTCAAAGTATTTAGATGCCAGTCATTCGCACATTTACTGATAATTCACTAGGAAGTAAAATTTATCACAATGATATTATTCATGATCAAAAAAATAATTTAATTTAAACTTAAGGAATGTTGCTGCAGTAACTGTGAGTACTTCATTAAATGTAGTAGATTATTTGGCAGCTAATAGAATATTAAAGTAAGTTCACATACATTTCTTTGTGTCTTGAAGTAATGATTCTCTCATTGCTACTTCGTAGGATTTAACACCTGAAATGAAAGCTTTTGTGGACCAATATGGGAAGACTACTGATGGAAAAATAGGAATAGTTGAGGTAAGATGGTTACTTTATAACAAAAGACTGACATGTTTATTTATAGAAAATACATTTGGCACAGAAACATAACATGTAATGTTTTTGATTTTTTGTTAGACAGAAAATTTCTTCCTCTGTCTTAAGATCTTAAGTATTTTTTCACTAAAATGTTTTCATTAACAAAAAGTAAGGTATTCCTTACCCTTCTTCAGACATTTCACTACGCTTTATTTAACTGCACATTTTATTCTGTATAAATAAACATCAAAAGCAATTTATATCTCCTGCAAATCTGATAAAAACTTTATTTTACAAATTTAAATTGTGAAAGGTAAATGTGATTTATTCTACCTATAATTTTGAACTGTCACCACTCCTATAGTGAGAATAACACACAAGTGAACGCAGTTGGGAAATTGTTGTATGTAGTCTATTCTAAGGAAATATATATATGCCAATAGAGCAGGTTAATCTTGTTAAATTTAAACAAAATTTTAAGAGTAGGTGTGTTCCCACTTGTGAAAGATCAACTTTTCTTGCAAATTCCTTTCTTGAATTTCAGCAGAACTTCAGACAGAAAATTTCTATATTCCTTACTGTCACTTACTAAAAAAGGCAAAGATAACCACCCTTTCTGCACATACAGTGGCTCAACAAATGTATAATTTAGACAACTTACTAGTTAGGAGGAAAACATTGTATTTTCTCTTGCTTTTGCTCTTCAGTGCTACAAGTCGAAAAGGAGAGTTTGATGGATTACAGCTTGAAAAGTCACTTTTTCAAGCCTAAATCTATGATTCATTTGTGTCACTCTGAGTGCAGTGAGGCTGTGAGTTTATTATTAAATGCTATTTAATTTTTTTTTCTGATAATAAGAAATCTGACCTAAAGAGATAATTAAGAAATGGCTGGAAACAAGCCAGGTCTGCAAAATTTCTACAGTGACCAGCTTTGGGTCAGTAGATAATTTTAAAATAGAGGACTGAATTGAATCTGTAAAAGTCAATATGAACTATCACTGTTAATATAACAGATTATTTCAGGGTAGTTTTTTCCCTCTGTCACGCTTCTGATTTGCATGTACTTGTTTAAATGCATATGTAATTATGACTAAACTATCATGGAAATATGAACAGTTTGTTTCACTTGCAGCTATAATTGATCCTACTTAACATTGGTCAAATAGTTCTGCATCTGAAAAGAACTAGTATTTATTTGGAGCAGTGAATTGTTTGGTTTTGGACTAAAAAATTCTTATTAATTTGGTATTCTTATTAATTTGATATTTTCAAATACATGCAATAGCAAGCATTGTATGCAAGAAGAACAAGTAGACAGTGACTGAAAAAGACCACATTTCTTTGCTTAGGAAAGATAGGTGAAAGCTTTATCTTTCAAATTATATTTCTGATTCTGTTATTAGGATAGTGGCTAAAGGTGAGCAAATCTGATAGGGCCTGGTATGATATGGTATGGTATGGTGCTCACCGCCCCCAGTGAAGTGCCAAGCATTCTCAGCATCCACAGAAGCCATAGAATAGTGACGGTACCAGTTCAGTGACTGAAGGGACTTTCTCCCTTAATATAGCAGTTTCCTAGCCCAATAGCTGTATTTTATTTCACTAACATCAGCATGAAGCTTGATCTGGAAAGTGCTGATGGGATTCAGACGAAATACGTTGTACATGCAAAGCAGCATAATATTAAAGTTAGTATTTGGATTTGATTCTCCTTCCTTAGAAATAAAAATGTCCAGGAATTACAAATTGCTGACACTTACATAGTACATCAAATATTTTTTCTGAAGCATGTGAATGTTGTTTAAAAAAAAATTATCGTAAAGCCATTCAGACTCCCAGCCATCTTAATGAATAGCCCAGCAGAAATAGCAGAAAATGTCCTAGCGAATACTGAGTTTTCAGGAAGAGACAGAGATTAAAAGGAGGCCTGGGTGGCTTCATAGAGGAAGGTGTGGATTTTCAACACAGATTAAGTGTTGATTCTGTCTTTGCAAGCACATTGAAGTTAGTTAACTAGTTTTATCCAGTGCCCTCCAGCTAAAGATAGAGTCTGATCTGTTCACTTGTTTGTCATTGTCTAAGGGACCTTTAGTTCACTTTTTGTGCTCATTCATAATAACGCTTATACTAAAATGTGGATGTGAAACCCAAAGTTTCAAAACTCAGGGCTGTGGGAATTCCACATTCAAATTATATGAAGCTTACTGCTGCTGTAAAAATAACTACTTATTAGCCTAAAATATTCTTTGTACTCTCATTCTCCATTATAGGATTTTAAAAAGCAATTTCACTATATTAGGTGAAAGGAATTTTAAATAGCGTTAAATATCAACTGAATTTACTCAGAGAATGAATTCTAGAAAATAGTTTTGATTTTGTTTTAAGTAACAAGAGTACTTTTTCTGCTAGGTAACCTATAAAGACATACCTCAGCCTGCAGCTGAGCAGAGAGGAGTCATGCCAGTTTCAGGCATTGTGGTTGTCCTTTATTACTCACAATGCCAAAATAGCCAACATTCTCCATAAAAACAGCAGAGCTCACAGAAACACTCATTAAACCACTATTGCTGCCATACACAAACTTGTGGTCTACACTCTTATCCAAACACACTTATGAAATCACCCTGTGCATATCCTCACGAAGAAGTCTTCATTACAAATAGCACAAGGTGTCCGTCTTTACTCTCTGTAGTGTAACTGGGAAGTTAAGCCCATTTCCACACCATCTCCTTATCCTTTAGTAATGCAGAGTTTTCCACGGGAAACAATTTAATGCTATTTGATGCATGAGCTTGGAGAACTGGACTTCCCTTTAGCTATATTGTTTCTATTACACTGAAATGTATGAGAGAAAGAAAGCATGAAGGTCTTTTTTGTTTAGCAAAAGCCTCAGCTAATATTGGATATTGAGCTAGTACCTCTCTGTAATGTAACAGCTTGTGTTTTCCCCGGAGATTTACAAAGGGTGAGAGGTATAGCTTAAAATAAGGTAATTTTATTCTAGATATTCTGTACCTCAAATACAGTTTGGAATTGCTAGGAAGCTTTTAATGATTGTTTGGAAAGTTACTATTTTACATTTACCTTTGCAACTTGTACTATTTTACAGCATGTTTGCAAAATTCACCAATTAGCTATAGATGTCCCACAAACAAGGTCTTATTTATAATTTCCTCACATGTAAACCCTTTCCCATCATCATAATCAGTCCCTTCCTCCAAACTATTATTATTATTATTATCAGTTCTTCCATTCAACATTTGTTGTTGAGTAGGAATGTTGATTTCCTCTAAAAATCAAATCACACTTGTCATAGGAAAAATAAAGACCTTTTTTTTCCATTAATCCGTACTAAGTTACACATACTTAGTTATTGCATATGTAAGAATATGTACTTACCCACGTGTATATGCATAATTTATGTGTAATGCATATGTATATATATAATGGAGTAGGTTTCTGAAAGCTGCTGACAAAAACACATTGTTTAAGTTGATTTGGTTTGGTGCTCAGAGATTTAGCAAAAGCACTCAGAACGCTGATGGGCCTGACAGCCTGTCATCAGCTGCACCATTTCTGTAAGGAGAGTGCTCTGATGTGTCTTTTCAGTTGTGCCAACGCTTAAACAATATAACTGATTCCTTGCACAGATAATTTTAGAGAAACAAGAGATCTGTCTCCATCCCCTTGTTGTGCCTGTAGAGTGGGAGGGAGAGCTGAAGTCACCTACGGCACCACCGGAACCCAATAAAAAAGCCTGAGCAGTTAGGCAATAGCACTGAAATAGGCATAGTGTGAAATGTATGTAAAAAAAAATAAAAATAAAAATAAAATTTTTAAGATGGGGCTCCAAGAAGTCTGCAAATGTCAATTTTCATGAAAGAACACAGCTAAGAAATCTGTCTTTCTCCATTTTCTCTTCCTAGTAAGCACAGCTGGCCTATTATTCAAGTAAAAAGTTTTCTTTAATCAAAACACATTTTATACATTTTCAAGACAGAAAAAAAATATTTGGCTTTTGTTAAAAACAAATCATGATTTCACACTAAATTATACAGCATACTCTCCATCTTCTACATTTGTCATTTGCCACAATTGAGTTATAGTAAATGAACATTTTCAATAATCAGTACAATAATGTCTGATTTTAAAAAAGCCTTTTGTAGAGCAGAGGCATTGGAAGAACCACCCCTGATTTTGCAGGGCTAAAAGCCTTTTTGATATCTTTCTGGTATTTATAGCTCTTCTTGAACACATCTCTGTGCCTGAAGAATGTTGACCTGTTGCCATCCATTTACCCTCCCCAATTTCTTTTTTCTCCTGGGTTTTCCATGTATTTTTCTATGTACTTTATATGTGTTCTTCATGTCAGTCTTCCTTTTCCTTGGTAGCAGACTATTTTCCTCACTTTCTTAATGCATCGTCCTTCACACTTACCTTCTAAACCTCCTTATGTTATGCTTTCCCGTCATGCCAATACCAAGGCTTTCACCACAGATCCTAACTCTGCATGAGTGATTTTTTTTCCCCTCTTTCCCCATCTACCTCTTTAGTAGAGGTCTGTCTCACTTCCTCTCTCAGAATTCAGTTCTGTTTGACCTTGATAAATATGGCAAAGCTGCAAGCCAGAAGCCTTTCAGAAGCATCTTCCAAACATTTCGGCTAAGAGGATCAAGATTCCTATGGGGCCACAATAGGGCAGTATGACCACAAAGTATTTTGTACCCTTTTAAAGGCTCAGCTGGACTTAAGAAGAATCAAAATTTAATCTTTCTTAAATTCTGTTACAGCTTGCACAGGTATTACCGACGGAGGAGAATTTCCTGTTGTTCTTCAGGTGCCAGCAGCTAAAGTCAAGTGAAGACTTCATGCAGGTGCAGTATGAAAAGTTGCCTTTTGTAAAATCATCCAAGACTTACTTGCCATAAACATAGCACTAAAGCTTTCATATTCTGATTGCAGACATGGAGAAAATATGACAGCGACCACAGTGGCTTCATTGATTCTGAGGAACTTAAGGTAAACCTATACCCATGAGTACATGCCATGAGCATAGGTGTTCGATTACAGCCTGTACTGCTGTTTCTTCAGATATCCACTCGTGCATGTTTTTGCATTTCAAACATGACTGAAAAGCAATATGATTAGCTGATGTTTTTATTGCCAGTAAATTATTTAAGGTGAAACTCTTATCTGATCAATTTTTTAGCGATTTAATTCAAATCAATGTTTATCTCAAGTGACTCAAGGTATTGAGTACTCTGCCTTAGAAGTAAGATTAAGAAAGCAAGATAAGCCTCTGAAAGCTATGCTGTTCTTTTTTTATGTATATTAGGGAGGAAGGCTCTTTTGTTGTTGTTTTTTTTTTTTATCCCTAAGGGCATTACTACCATTAATCACTCTGCTGTTGGACAGATTATGCTTTCTCAAGCATCATGTCACCCTACAGTTTCCACCATGGTACTATTAGACTAACACTACTGGAATTGTGTTGCTGCTGCTTGGTTAACTTGGTGGGATTTTGCTTTAACATACACAAATAAGAGGAGAATCCAGATTATTCCATTAGCCATTTTAGCCTTGCAGAGTTAACAAACCTTAAAATTAGAGTGATTTACCTCCCTAGTCATAACACTAACAAAAATTTGTAGATGCTGATTCATAGAGTCATGGAGTGATTGGCAGAGACCTCTGAAGATCATCCGGTCCAACCACCTGCTCAGGCAGGGACACCTAAAGCCAGTTGCCCAGGACCATGTCCAGCTGGCTTTGGAATATCTTCAAGGATGGAGACTCCCTGGGCAGCCTATGCCAGTTCTTATTTACTTTCCTGATCTTCAGAGGGAAACTCCTGTGTTTCAGTTTGTGCCCATTGCCCCTAGTCCTGTCACTGGGCACTATCTTGGCTCAATACTCATTGCAAACTCCCTTGACTTATTTATATTCATTGATGAGGTCCCCCTGAGCCTTCCCTTCTCCAGGCTGAACAGTCCCAGCTCTCTCAGCCTTTCCGCACAGAATAAATACTCATATACAGCAAACTCTGAGTAGAAAGGTGCCATTTTCCATGGTTCCATTACACTTGATAAGTTACTGTAGTTTTAAACTCATAGCAGAGAAAGACCTAGAAGTGTTTATCCCTCTAATTTGGAATATTTTACTTGTATGTTATTCTAAAGAACTCCATAAGCTTTACTAACCAAAGCACCAGGAGATGAAACTGAAATCCTTATAGCTCTTCTGTTACAAAGAGGAATACATATCACAAAATTCATGGGTGTTTTTCCCTTTTCCCTTCCTCCCTGAGTTTGGTATCTGTGAGGTTTGCCACGGATTCTACCTCAAGGTAAAACTCAGGCAGACAAGCCCATTCTTTCTGTTGGCTGATCACAGTGGGTTGGTGTATTTAAAGTTAGTAGGATCAGGAGAAGGCCGTGCATGTAGAACATCCCAGCTGTTAGACAATGCCTTAAGGACTGTTACTAGCTGCTATAATTTAAAATAGACTTAAAAAGGCAGGGCTGATTGAGGATCAGCTGAAGATTAAAGACATTTTAACTCCATCTCTAATGGTCCAATCTCTCTTGTGCTGTGAAATTTTGTCTGTCTCCGAGAAACAGGCTGTTTTAACATGTAGAAAATAAGACATAAATGTCCAATTTTATTTCAAGATCATTTTTTCTTGATAAGCCCAAGCATTTTAAGTATTTGCTATGTAAGAATACACCCACTTACAACATAGTAAGAGAAATCTAAGCTGGAAATCAGGAAAACTTTCTAACAATAGTAACGGCAGTGGAATATGCTTTCTAAGGGGGAGGTAGACTGGCCTTCACTGTCTGTATTTAGCTAAGTTTTGGCAGTAGCTCAGATCAGATAATAACTCAGGCAGTTTAGATATAGAGATCCTGTCCTGAGACACGCAGGTGGACTGGACAGCTTTTCAATATCCTTTCCAGTTCTATTTTCCATCAAAACACGTGTTATTAAACATCTCAATAACGTCCACTTACAACATTGCGGTCATGTTCTTCATATACTAACAAATACAAACTACCAGGAAGGCCTTCTAGTGTGGAGAGGACAAGACTGAAAGAACTACGGTAGGTATTAGTCATATGACTTATTGACATGATTGCATTCAAGTTCAAGAATGTCATCTACATACAAATAGATTTTCTTATAACCTACCCCATTTTCTACCTTGAACTGTGGCACAAAATTTCACATAGATAATGACACTCCAACTAATGACAGTAATTAGATACTTCATTGAGCACTGACAGGCATTCAGACATCTCAGGCCTTGTAATGCTCTTGTTAAATAAATTATTTCTTTTTTAATGTCACAGATATAGTGCAGAAATTTGAACCACTAAATGGGTGGAAACAATCTTATTTTTTTAAGTAAAAATGTCTTGTATTTAAAATCATGTGTTACTATATCAAATTCTCATTCAAAAAATCCAGTGAAACTGGCTGCAAATATTTAAAGTACAAGATGCAAAGGAGCAACATAGGTTAACATTTACTTCTAGCATCGGGTACTGCCATAGGCAAGGAGAAAACTTGATTAATCATTAATCTTTTTTGTAAAATTTTTCCTATGTTGCAAGAAGTGATTAGGCATCCAAGTTTTCAAGGAGGCTCAAGGTTAATTCGTTTAGTTTACTGATAGAGCTGATAGCAGTATATTTGAAAGCCAAACTATTTTTCTCCAAATTCACAATACAACGAACAGTATCCAACACAGAAAGTTTTCTAAGTTACTTTTTCCAAATAAAACTGTGCAGTATACTTGAATTGATCAAAATAAACTCTTACATTCTTAGCTTTTAAATTACTACTTCTTTCCATACTTATTAGGAACTTCAGTACTAAGTAATAAAGTGAGCGTAAAATAGTATTTCCCACTACTTAATTTGAAGTTAGCAAGTCAAGCATTTTATACCGTAGATAAAAATTCACCTATTACTCTCCCGTTTATTTTAACAGAGCTTCTTGAAAGATTTATTACAGAAAGCAAATAAGCAGATCGAAGACTCAAAGTTAACAGAATACACAGAAATAATGGTAAGAATATTTACAGGCATATTTCAACACCACTGCATTAATCCAAATTCTGTTTATCTTTAGCCACTTTAAGGCTTCAAATGACCAGGAGCCCTACCAGGTCCTAATCAGGCAAACTATGTCATTGCAAGAGAGAGGGCAGTGGCATCTAGCACTTCAAGTACTTCTGCAGCTGCAGAGCTTTTGATGAGCAGTTTGCAGCGCTGCTTAAACAAATGCTCAGGAATTTTGAATTTTCTTGGTATTAGGCCATACCAAAGTATGGTGCAAAAAAAATTCCCTTGTTTTGCCTCTCTGTGCCTTTAGTTGTAAAACTGAAGTCTTCACAGTCCATAGGAGAAAAATTGTAAGATTAATCGAATTATTATCTTTAGATAAAATAGAATTTGCATTACTTTCTATGTTTTGCTTTTTTGTGGTGCTGTAGTGTTTGTATCTTGTCCTAAAAGCCATCACCGTACGGTGGCTTCTTATCAGATTTTCAAATATACTTTCCTTCTCTTACCTTCAAAAAAGGAGAAACTGATGTTTTAGATAAACACTAGAACAAAACTGCCACTTCCCTGGCCTTAAATCACACTCCTTCCATCCCACTGCTATGGTGCTTCATGGTAGGGAACACTATTGGCTTCTCAGTGGACATTTCAGGAAAAAAAATCTCAGAATTCTTGTCTTCATTAAATGTATGACATAACATTTTCTTGTTTTACCAGCTTGTTTTCATTCTAAAATATTTTTATCAATCAAAAACATGCTAGGCAAACACACTAGCCCTTAAACTGTCCTGAGAATGGCTGATCAAAACTTGTGGTTCTCCTGGCCAAGGTCTGCTGGTTTGTCCTACCAGTATAAACCGTTTTCCTATAATAGTCACTGTTTGCTTATGAAGATAACATATATCCTTTTCATTCAGGAGGCTTTTTGACCTTCATCTTCAAGTGTGCTCTTTAAGTTCTGGCCTCTGCAGAGAGACATAGCAACAGCAATAAGAAAGAAATTATAAGGCCGTGTCTCCCCTAATGTCCGCAGAAACTAGGAAAGAAGACTAATAGAAAACATACGGTCCTGAGCAGCTGCTGGCCATGGCCAAGTTATCAAAATACAAAATCTGTTGACTTTACACCTGCGACTGCTTTCCTTCCCAAAAGCAAATCTCCTTGCATGGGAAATGTTAAAAGTAACCAAGGTGTTACGCAGAAATAGATGTTTATAAAATTGGTCTCTTTTCTGGTCTCCTTTGCCATGTATTGTGTATTAACCAAGTAAAACTGGGTCTTTTTTCATGGCATTAATTCAGTCTTTAAAAGGATATACACGTATCTCAGTACAGGATGCTGCTTTTCCTCTTATCTAAAAATTACATGTAAAATTACTGTGACTGAAAGTGATGGGATGGAGTGTGGGTGGTGATGTTTTCAGTACAATGTCTAACAATGTTTTATACAATTTGCTGCTTTTGTGACTCTTTTATACAGTGAAGGCAAAATAATACTTGCAAGTAGAAAAATGGAACTATACAGACATAAAAACTGGAAGAGGAAGTCCCATGCAGGTGTAACATCTCCATCGACTTCTAATAATGAACATAATTTGTTCATGCCATTGAAGCAGCAGGAGCTCATGCTTTCAAGGGCTCAAAGGAAAATACTTTAATGCAGTAGGATGATTAAAAATTATTATAAATAGCGTACACGTATTTTGTCAAATTACATTAATATCTTTATTTCTATCATTTAATTAAAATTATTTGGAGACAATTAATTTCCCGTTTTCATACCATCAACAAAATATGCTCATCTACAGCATCTGTTCACACTTTTCTAGAAATATATCACAGAAACAAAATGTGGTCGTTACTAAAATATTTAGACCTAGCAGCCAATTGAATGAAATGCCTATTATTTTCTGCCTAAGGAATTGAATGTCTTGGATTCCATTAAACTTTACCAGAGTATTGTTTCACCTTTATGGATAGAAAATAATTATGTTATTATCAGATCATGACATGAAGTCCAAAGAAAAATGTTATCATGTCAACACTTCTCTCATTTATAAATAATTACATGCACAATTCTCATATGGGACATTCATCACCATAGGCAATTTAAGACCTACCTTACAGTAGAATCAGGATTAGGTTTTTATCAGGTTTTTGCAGTAGAATTAATTACTGTAAACTACTTCTTCAGTACTTTAAATAAATGTATTAGAGAACAAAGGTGACAGATTAAAATCTGGGGCTGTAATTTCAGCATTAAATAAATTGAATTTAAGTTTTCCAGATAACTTTTTTCTTCATTATGTTGATTAATTTTGATTAGCAATGTAAAATTATATATTCTTTCAGCTCAGGATGTTTGATGCAAACAATGATGGCAAGTTGGAGCTTACTGAACTGGCCAGGTACGTCTTCTGTCTCTTTTCACAACAAATATCATGTACCAATCACTGTGATGGAAACAGTTAAATATTTTGATTCTTGTTTTTTCTCTCTGAAGACTACTCCCTGTACAGGAAAATTTTCTTATTAAATTTCAGGTATGAATATTCAGATTTTTAAGGTAACCTGTTACCATCCATTACACATAACTGGTGCCATTCACAGATCTGTTTTTTTCTTTTGGCATATAGGGTGTCAAAATGTGTGCTAAAGAATTCAATAAAGCCTTTGAGATGTATGATCAAGTAAGTCTTCAAAAAAACCTTTTTATTATTTGCGTTATTTGGTGTCACTTATATTCTCAATTTGTGCAAAACTAGCCTTAACCTCTGACATGAAAAATAAACCTTTAAAGTTATCTTTAATATTATTTTTCAGGATGGCAATGGCTATATAGATGAAAATGAACTTGATGCACTGCTGAAGGATCTCTGTGAAAAGAACAAAAAGGTAATACTAGAGGGCTTTTTTCCCCTTAGAGATTAGATTTAATTTGGATTTTAAGGACACTTTAATCCACCCAATTAAGATAAATATAGAACTTCTAAGTCATAATTCCTGAAGTCAAAGTACAACTAAAAATCTTGGCAGAAGTCATAGCGGTGTGAATCCTGCAACAGGGGAGCTGTGATTACATAGCAACACTGTCAAAAGCTTGCTTCTGAGATGGAAGCTATCAGCAATCTAACATTTGGCTACAATATGGTTAACATGAATATATAAACAACATTTGCAATGTGTTACCGTTGGATAGACTGAGAATACTTTTTTTTTAAATTTTCTGCCATTGGAAGCAAACTTGTTCATGCTGGTAACTAAACAAGATTATAAAGTATTATCTGTTCTTTAAATAGGAATTAGACATTAACAACCTTGCGACATACAAGAAAAGCATCATGGCCTTGTCTGATGGAGGAAAGCTCTACCGAGCAGAACTGGCTCTTATTCTCTGTGCTGAGGAAAACTAGAACTCTTCTATCATGTCCACTTAACTAGTGATGTACTCTATCTACACAATAACTGTGCACTATAAGGGAGTAGGCTGTATTTTTAAACTGCATATAGAAAATTAGCCAGGATGTGTGGCACATTCCTTTCAGTTTGTTTCTATACTGTTTGTAATGTACAGTTTTTGTAACAATAAGATTGATAAAGAGAATGTCTATGTTTGGGCCAGTCTGTATATTCAAAAGAAACTAAAATATGTCAGGGTTGGTTTTGGTTTTGGGGTTGGTTTTTTTTTTCTGCTTTCATAAACACAGCTGGAAAAAAACTAAACCTGCTGACATTGCTGTGGTCATCATATCCTTTGACACTTGCAACATTTCTCCTTGTTGATCTACATAACAAAAAGGTCTATGGGTCTCTTTCCTAATTACAACTAAATGTTTTTTAATGCAAAACATCAACAGATTGTTTATATTTGAAATTGGAAAGAGATGTTAGCATGTCTGATTTCCAAAATTTACCAAGGCTCTAAGAACTATTTTCAGTTGTCAAACCACCCACCTACAGGCCTGTGCTCTCTGAAGTTTTTCAGTTACTCTTCTTATTACAAACTCATAGCATATAGACAATGCATTTATCTGGAATAGGTCTCCATGCAGTAGCTGACAAAAATATAGCAGTTTCAATCTAGCTATTTAACTTTACTGACTTTAAACATAGGCACTTCAGAAATAAATGCCTTCAATCTGTCTTGGAATCCTGGCTAAATGACAGGTAGTTTAGTTAATACACAGATTAACATATGATATTATGAGTGTACCTTTCATGACTATTGCTGTGTCAGAGAATATGACAATCCATTTTCTAAACTATTTTCACATTTTGCAGGTTATAATTATTCTAGTAAATTGCTGTTTTTACATCATATTCTGTGTAATCTATAATTAAATTTAATATCCTAATATTTTTGGTGTCTAGTTTGTCTATCTCCTGAATATTTTTTTCTGTATCATGTAAAGAACAAAACAACTATTAAAATAATGTGCCTCCTCGGACCTTCCACTGAATTACTAGTCTACAATAATAGTATTAAAATTTAACTAAAAGAAGCAAAAGTACAGATTTTATACCAATTTAGTAATTTATTTTACTTGGTGGGCTCTGCTTTTTATTATGGTGGAGGGTATTTTCTAAATGGAAATTATAATATGGAAACAGCCCTGTCTTCTTTCATCTTTATTTCTCTTTGGCTTGGCTCCCTTTTCAGTTTACATCATTTTCAGGCCAGACAACTCCATGAATGTCCAAGCTGTAGCTCCCAGTATGTACTGGTGTAGGAAGGCAACTGGGCTGTGTATTAAAGCCAATAAACCTATATGGCCTCCATGTACAACATTCTTTTAGAAGCAATGCCAGGTTAGCAGAATAGCTACATGCAACTTCTCAGATGCATCTCTGTGTCTTATTTAACAAGCAGAAGCAAGTTCATTGTATTTGAATAGCATCTCAAATGATGAGGCTCAGATCCTTTAAGAGTACAGCAACTGAAGCTCCACTGACATGAGATTCCTCAGGTGAACTCAGGCAACTAAATACCATTTCAGGAATGGTCTAGTGGCCTTGGACTTTCTCCAGCCTGAGCCTTGGAAAGTTAAGGAGTACATGGTGCAGGATGAGGCTTTGCTGAAAAAAGCCACAAAAAAATGTAATAAGGTTAAGGTAGCTCATTCTCACCACTTTACTTTCACTCCACGCACAGTGATTTAACTTCTCACTGGCTTGTTCTTGTTTCTCTATGCAATGTGAAATACAATTGTATATGTTAAGTGAAAGAACAGTGACTCTGAGTATCAGTACAATAAATTATTTATATTGTTCATACTCTGCACTTGAAACCCTGGATTTTGCCTTATTTTAACATTCCAAAAGCGTAAAGGTAAAGGAAAACCACAAAAACTTGTATGTAAAAATACGTTACGGCTAAAATTGTTACAGTGGAAGATGAAGTGTTTAAAGTGTTTTGACAAAAAGATATCACAGAAACTGGAGTCTGTCTTCCTGTCTTCACATCAGTAAATTACCAGTTCACAGATCTGCTCTAAAGTCACCCTTCTGCTACTGCTGCTGCTGCCCACCAGCTGGCTCTGCCGCAGATCACCACTCACAAAGCAGGTCTCGGTCACCCACGGGCAGAATGTTCCCTGCAGTTATTTCTCATAAATAAAACTTGTATTAAAAGACAGCAGTTTAAAAGCCCAGTTCTAGCAAAGGCGTCTACTATGTCAGCACAAAGCAAAGTGTAGCAAATACACCTAAGTCAAAACTACTGCAAAACCTCCAGGTCTTAAAATCTCTATGACGCTCATGAGCAGAGCTCTTGAAAATGTCAGGGTTGGGAAAGAAAGAGGCTTGGAATAGTAAGAGAAGTGATGATAGGGAAGACAGCAAACTTCTGGTAGACAGTTGGTGACCAAAAGAAAGATTGAAAATAAGGTAGTAGCATGCACAACATTTAATTACATGAGGTAGGGCACGTATACCATATTCCTGCTAAACAGAGAAACTGTCTGACAGGTAGCTACATGGGATCTACTTTACTGAGGTTGTTAACCATTTTACTGTCTAAAAATACACACTTTATTTAAATAAATACTCAAACTAATAAGCACTCAAGGTAATAAATACTCACAGTCCTACAAATCGCAAATACGCTGTGCAACATTTTAGCCCGTTCTAGTATAAATATGTGCCGATGAAAACATGTTCCCTATTCAAATCAAGTAAGAAGGTGATTTTCTATTAATTTGAAAGCACAAAGCACTGAACTTCTACTAATCCTCCAAGAAAAAAAAAAAATGCAGTATCCATTACGCCCTTTAGAAACCTTTGGCATTGCAAATGCCATATTTGCTGACAGATCTAAACCTTAACAATATCAGGTCAGGCATAGTGAGTGCCTGCTTCCAGCTGTGCCCACAATCCAATCCAGCAGTGCACCTTAGGAGCCAATCATAATCCAAAGTCACTGCCCAACTGGCAACTGTGATACAGACCACTGCCTGTTATGGAGAATATCATGCTAATTTTCACTGATGATTTAATCAGGGTTGAACACAGGCCTTGAAGCATGCCCTTTGGCTTGTGTTCTCTGCTGCACTCTTCTATCCTGAACCTTTCATGCATGGTATCACAGCACCAGTCTAATCCCCCCATGTTTACAATTTACTTACTTATCTTTGAAAAGATTACCCCAGTAAGCTTAAGAAATTTCTAGACAGCATATTCCATGTGTAAATGTCAAATACACATAAGGATGCTGACACCCAGCAGTGCTTTTACATAAAATTAACCTCATCTCACAAAATATACACACACTGCTGCTAGCCTCCACTTAAACTAGGATTACGTCTTTGTTTCATTAGACAATGTTAGCTTTTTCTGATTAATTTCCATTTGGCATCTTGTGCATTTATACTAAGTCCTCTTATCACACTCATGGTTATAATCACTGATTATGGAGGCAGACCAAAATCCACACCTACTTGCTATATCTACAAGGAGGCTCAGAATCCATATTAGAGACCCAAATACACATAGCCTGATTTTCTGAAGTGCTAAGTACCTCCAAATCCCTCTGATATCAACTGATTTGTTCTTCACTAATTAAAAACAGGCCAATACAACAAAACCCCAAAGATAATTTTATTTTACTGCACATTAATATATAATATGAAAGATCCAGGCTTTTACTTTCATTAAAGTGGGGTTACATGTTTAACAGCTACAACAACAAGAAGCTCCATGGAGTTACAGAAAGCTACAAATTTCCTTGCTCTTCAGTCAGGATGTGAAAAATGGGAAAGATAAATAAGCAGTTCACGTGCCAATGAACTTGGGAGCCAGTACAGACAGATAGGTCCAATACACACACAAAAAATAAAGACACCGTGCCTCTTAACACAACTACGATCACCTTCAAAATAGTTCACTTCTGAGATGACACACAGCTCCATAAGATGCTGTCAACCTTCAAAGCAATTCTGCAGATCATTCTCTGAAAGGCTTTTGAGGATCTCTGTTGGTTTTGCTTTCACGTATTCTACTGACAAACAAAGGGTTCCTTTGAGCACCGACTGGATCTTTGGGAAGAGGGAGCCAATAGGACTACCTCTGGTGAATAGGGTGGGTGCTCAAGCACAGTGATGTTACCAGCTGAAAACTGCTTCACAGGCAACGCGTTGACATACTGACATTTTCCAATCAAGGGTAAGAAGATGTCTATATGTAAACACATGTCCACACGTACTGAATGAAACAATTGACTGGAGCCTTGTTTCACCATGACAGGTTAGAGGTATAGGGTTAGTGTAATTTTTACTTTAGCTATAGGGTTAGTCTCTTGGTTCCCATTCAATACAGTTAGTCTTATTTTTATTTTGTGTCGAACCTCATACAGTTCCCTTAAATTGTGTCATCTTGTGCTTGCAAAGCAGGTTCTCAAATTGGTAAATAATAGCAATGTCCTCAAGAGTAATGAATAGCAATATTTTCATCAGTTCTAAAATATTCAAGAAGAGGGAATTTCCAGGAATAGGAGAACCAAAGATTGACAGTTGTAGCATCATAGCAAAGAGGTAATACAGTTAATCTCTTTCATTTGCAACCTCAAATTATTTTCATAACTTGTTTATAAGTTTGTATTATAATACATCACCACTTCTGCAGCACAGAATTAATATAAGTAACAGACAGGTTCAAAAGCAGTAAATCATCAACTGAAATAAAGAGAGTTATTTCAAGACCTATCAAGCACACAGGATGTACTTTTCAGGTGAAAAAAGACAATGAATCCTCCTTTGCAAGTGTCTCTCAGCTGAGTTCATGGAGGTGTTAACACCTTTGACTGATGGGTCACAAAAAATTTATTTTAAACAAAGGTATTTGCATTCCAGGAAAATTTTCCTTGTTATCCATAAAAACTAAATTGCCTTTGCAACCCTACTGACTCTGTTAGTGATCTCCAATGTATACCATCATCTTTTTTCTGAGTCATCCCACTACTTTCTTGTCTAACTTCTTCTCAATAAAATTATGATGACACAAAGCAATATTTTTTTCATACTCCTGTTCCTCGTGTCTCTCTGCCAAGCTGAGGTGAAATCAGGCATGTAATAGCCCTCAGGCAAATATGTTAGCATAAGACAGTCTGCAGATTGGGGATCCTATCTCCTACCATTTTTTCTGTGTTTTGAGTAAAGAAATGACTATGCTTTATATCAGTCTGTGATATACAACTGTGATGGTCTGCACAACATAAAACTGAAAACATGTTTACAGATTGGACACCTCTTGAGATTTAGGACGTGTTATGCCTTTTGAAGAACAGTTTCATCCTCAGGAGTATTTAGAATCAGGTTCTTTTGGAATTTCCAAGCCAAGCCAGACACCACCTGGGTTAGGCTACTTTTTCTTGTCTTTTTTCCTGAGGCTCAGATGTCATGTACTGCTATTTTACTATCAAACAATTAAATTGTATTTAGGTAAAACATAAGCTTGAGATGTTCAAGATTCACCTCTTGAGGACAAAGTTCCCCTACTGTCCATAACAGGACTAATACCATCTTTAATGAAGGAAACAAATCCAAGCCGGACTAACTATTCCATTCTCCTGCAGAAGTGGACAGCTAAACCAAACTTAAGTTTTTTGACTTAAAAAGGTCTATACATTAGGAAATATTTTATAAACTCTCCAGTAACGTCACACTTTAAAATATTATATGCTCTTTCTAAAACCTGCATCAACACACTGTAAACACCTTCTCAAGACAGAATATTCAGAATCTAAAAGCAATTAACTTGCACAGTTTGAAACGGATGTCATTGGTACAGGCAAGATAAAATAGACTCTATTCTTATTATAGATCCTCATTAAAATTTAAAATGTGCTTTCTGGTTCTATCATTGAATAACATATTTTAAAATGTTTCATTGTCACTTTACAATTAATAATTCATTTAGCTTTGTATAGTAAACAGGTAGAAGATAATTCAGAAGCAATACTCATTTCTGCAAGTTATAAATGCTCCATTACTGAATAAAGACACAGTATCTATTTACAAAACAGGTTTTAAGAAGCCTACTTTCATTATTCTGACCTTATCAAATAAAGTCCGCTGTCCCTCCCCCCCCCCCGTGAAGGACATGTTCCACTAACTCTGATGGTTCAGAAAAGAGCTCCAGTCTTCAAAAGGTTCGTTATGAATTAAACTGAGTTCCTCCTAGATACAAAGTTGGCCTAAAACTCTCTGATAAGTAAGACAGTAAAGGAAAGACAAAGAATTTTTCATTTGTTAATTTTAGGTCAAGGTATTCACTTTAAACTGTGAAAGGACTTGAACTTCTTTAAGTACTTTTCCACCGCCTTTTGCTGTGGAAGAGCAACACTCCTGAACTGAGCTCTGAAAAGTTTATTTTCTAAACAAAGAACATAAGACAGGCAAAGCAGAATTACAGTGGTGCTTGACCCAGAGAACAGTGGGTCTGTGTGTTTAAAGCCATGTAATGGATTTCTGGCATGTACTGTCATTACATTGAAACACTGCGGTACCTATTGCTGATACACCTGGAAAAAACAAATTGCAGCAGGGCTAGACTTATCTCCCTTTTCTCCTCTATCCTTCCTTCTCCATTTCATCCTTCCTCTATCAAATAAATACCTCTGCTTTCAATATATAAAAAGTCCTTTAAATAGCATGTAGGATTAAACAAAAAGTAGGTAAGATTGAAAAAACAAGTATCATTATTATTTTATATGTAGAGAATGTAGATGAATTAACAGTATGTGGCTTAATGCTGAGTCAAAGCCTGTGAATATGCTTCTTTTCTCAATCTTTTCCACAAGTGCCCCATCCAGGACCTGTCTGGTGAGCTAAAAGGAATGGGCCAGTCTTCCTGTTTCGGATAACCAGTTCCTGAGAGAATGCTGTGAAGTGTACCTGCCCTGCTGATCAGATGCAACAGAAATAACTTATAGTCACATGAAGTGTGTGACGATGTTGGAGACTAAACATGGTTATCATCAATCTCAGTCCAGTACTTCAACCACATGACAAACTTTTCTATAGCATAAGTCATACACACCCACAGATGCAAGAGACAATCAGGAATTTTTTATTATTAGCCCACTTCCAGAGGATGCCCTACTAAATACTGCACAGAAATACCTGACCATACCACAGCTCACAAACATACCTTCCTAATTTTTTTTAAACACTTCAAATGTCAAATCCTTATATGCAACTGTGTCCCATAAAGAGAAAATCTAAGTGTATGCAAAGGACGATGAGCAAAGAACAGTATATATGGGACTAACTTCTCAATTAAATCACTTTTTTCAGGGAAAGACACGGATTTTATGTCAGAATCGGAACTTGACAGTAGACCTACCAAAACCCAAAATGCTATAACAAAGGTTTATGCTATGTTCAAGAGACACCTTGGAAGCTGCTATGATAAACACATTTGCTTTGCTTTATTATCAGTGGCACAGATGCTATTCAATCCCCCACAGGACCATCTCCTGAAAGGAGAAAGCTGGCATGTGGATGGCTGCAACAATATAGTCCACCCTTTCAGGAGAACATACATCAGCTTGCTTCAGCTTTGTATTAAGGCAATCAAATTATTCCAGTCAGATGCTGCATCTCCAGGCATGGTGTGAAGCATGGGTAAAGTGATAAAACCATTGTCAGCACTTCAATTAAGATATTCTTTAATTGCTTCTATATTCCCAGCTCTAAAATGACTGTATCAATTTCACAGCACAAAGAATTATGTCCATACTTGTATGTGTGGAATGTTTGGAGTTTGGGATAAAAGATTTTTTTTTAAATGTATGGATTTCAGTCTGTAAAGGTCAGACTCTGTGTGGTGGGTTGACCCTAGGGTGATGCCAGATGCCCACCAAAGCCACTCTATTGCTCACTCTCCTGAGCTGGACAGAGAACAGAAACTGGAACTGAACACTCATGTGTCAAGATAGGGACAGGGAGATTGCTCACCAATTACCATCAGGGGTAAAACAGACTCGACTTGAGGAAATTAATTTATTACCAATTAAATCAGAGTAGGGTAATCGGAACTAAAACCAAACCACAAAACACCTTCTCCCTACTCCTCCCTTTCTCCCAAAGTAACTTTACTCCCGAGTTCTCCACTTCTTCCTTGTCAGCAGCACAGTGGGACGGGGAACAGGAGTTACAGTCAGTTCTTCACACGTCATCTCTGCTACTCCTTCCTCCTCAGGGGGAGCACTCCTCCCCTAATGCAACATGGGGTCCCTCCAACAGGAGACAAGTCCTCCATGAACTTCTCCAACATGAGTTTTTCCCATGGGCTGCAACTTTTCACCAACTGCTCCAGTGTATGTTCCTGCAGTCCTTCAGAAACAGATTCCTTCAGCGTGGGTCCCCCACAGGGTCACAAGTCCTGCCAGAAAACCTTCTTCAGCATACACTCCTCTCTACAGGTCCCCTCCACAGGGTCACAGCCTCCTTCGGGCATCCATCTATGCCAGTGCAGAATCCTCCCCAGGCTGCAGGCAGATGTCTCCTCCTTTGTTAGCCTCCATGGGCTGCACGGGGAGAGCATGCCTTGTCATTGTTTGTTTAGCTTTGTCTGTTTTGGGGGTTTTTATTTAATCACTTGCTTATTTGGGATGGATAAACTTATGAGATCCAGAGGTAATGCCATACTACAGCTTCTCCAGTACCAGTCTGTAAATGCAAATGAAAACTAGGGATATCCGTAAATCTCAATCAATGAGGTTTCAATGCTTTCAGTCCCAATTTACTGATGTCCTTCACTAGTCTTAAGTAAACCATTTTTTATGGAGAGACTCCCCTAGTCACACACAGAGTAATAGCAAACAACTTTTAGTTTCTCATTTTCAAGGACATTAACTTAACCATGACAAAGAGCAAGCTCCTTAGAAAGGCACTGCTAGTCTTTAAATGACATTTTTAAAGTTCAGCGTAAGATAATTAACAGACTGAAAATGTCAGCTAAACATGAGACCAAGACAGTAAGGTATTTCAAGATTTTTAAGTAACCACAGGAGTTACTTCCTGTCTCAGGGTATGTAGCGCTGCTGCTGACTTGAAACTTTGTTGACCTATTACTGTGTGAAGATTAGACTTAATATCTTTATTTTTCCTCAGATTAACAATTATGTCCAGTTACAACAGCCCCGAAATGGTACTGGAATTACAATATTAAGAGACATATATCTGAGTATAATATCTGTATTAAAAAAGAAGCTAACTGGAGACCACAGTATGGCTATATAAGATATAAGGGACAATAAAATCTCAGTGAACAACTGTTGTTCACTATTGGCAACAGATTAGATCGAAGACTGGAAAAACATATATGCTATATTTGAAATACCACAATTTCAAAATATTTTATTGAAACCAGCATACAAAAGACTTTGAAGGCTATTTCTCAATTAGCTATTTCTGGATATAAATTGAAAAGTAGTGGTTCATTTCCAAAAATCTCCAACATATGGCTACATACTTTAAGAGCCTTTTGTTTTTCTAATCAGTGCTTCCATCACATCCCACTGCTCTTTGTCAACCTAAGAAAAGAAAAGAGCATTTTACTTGAATTCCATACATATCTAAGTATTTGTTTGAAGGTAAAATAGCAAGCAAGGAACTTAATACCTTATTCAAATAATTGAATTCTCCTGCCATAGAAACATATTCTCCACCATCCATTCTAATAACCTATAAAAAGCATAAGCAGTGTATTTAATAATAGTGGGTTTTCTGTAGCATTCCCTTGTTATGAACTGTGAAAGTAATTTTTATTGATTTTGACCGGAAAAAACAACCTTCAAAGTTATGTAATTCAGTTATCTCTAAAAATTCTTTTTAAAGATACAAACTGCCATCAAAGTAACACTTTTTGTTTCATTTCTGAAACCAGGGCTTTAAAATATATCTGCAAAACTCAGACCATTATCAGGTTAATTGTATAAAAGAGATCTAACTAAAACTTACTGCTCCATTAACCCAGCTTGCATAGTCACTGCAGAGATATGCAGCAAGATTTGCAATTTCTTCTAAAGTTCCCAGACGACCACACGGAATTCTGTCCATCATTGTACTCTCAAATGTGCCTGTTGGGTCAATGCGGCTAAAAGCACCCTGATAATTAAAAGAAACATTTAGGGGAAAAAAAAAATGTTGTAACTATATAAGAAATAAAAATCAACAGAGATTTGATTCTGCATAAACAATGTCAAAGTTAACATTTGTGAGTAAACTGTCTACATCATCTTTGTCAGTAGGACAAAAAAGAAGTAGGCAACAGAAAAAATAATTTATCCCTGTTGACCTGATATGCATCTAGAGAGGGTGATAAGCTGGAATTTAACATGTCTGGGATAGCCACCCACCATTTATCTAAAAAAAAAAAAAATAAGTCAATAATATTTCATTCCCAAACACCCTTGTTAAACATTTGAGGAAGTAAGACTCAAAATTACCGCAGGGGAGAGGAACAAGGACAGAACTGAACAGAAGAGTGACACAAAAATTATACATGACACACAGTAAATACAAGTAAAAGAAAAGGGAAAAAAAGAATCAAGTCCAGTTAGATTGTACCAATGGCTAGAACTCAACTAAGCCACTGGAAGCTTTAGTATTTGAATAGCTTAGAATGGCACAGGGAAGAGAAGAGTTTTTCTGTTCTTCCTGGCCCCTCCACATGGAAAGCACCACCTCAGGCAGAATCAGAAATGTATCAGTAACATTTATGTTAAGTTACTGAAGTTATGAGAGTCAAAGCACTCTATAATTCATGTAATCATGTCTGTACACACACTGCTTAAGTCTTCTCTTGATATGTTTTTAAATACCAGTTTATAAGCTTAACAATACTCTGCTCCTATGCTTTTTCTTTTCCCTACCAAGACCTCTAACAGTGTTTTTTAAAGACATGGACGTAGCTCCTAAGGCAAGAGCTTAGACTTCCCAATATGCTGTTTTAGGTAAAGCCGGTCTGCCTTTTTTATGCTTTCAGGGAACCTTTAACTTGAAACCAGTATGACAAATGTAGTACTTTATTAAGAACACACAGTATCTCAACTGGGATATACACTATTAGTTTAAAGCGGGAACATTAAAAGGAGGCAGAAATATTGGCATTTAAGCTAGTTAACTTGCCAAAATTTATGAGAATCTATATATCATTGCCAAATGATATAGTGGATGCCAAAGTTTATACGGATTAAAAAAGGAACAAGACAAACTAACAGAAGAAAAAAAAAAATCCATCAAAATTATAACCATATGAAGAGATAGCAAAAGTATCAAACTCCCTAGCCATAGAATGCCAGAAGCTGAAGACATGAAGTCATGTCATTAAGTGTTTTTCTTCTACTCTTGCCTCAAAATTCACTAGGTACAAGGTCTGGAGGACTTCTGGTTTGGTCTTGTAATGTTTCAGTGTTCTTATAACACTGCTGATACTGCCACTAATCTTTCTTCACAGTCAAAAAAAGTAAAACTGGTTGTCCAGTGAAGCATCTAATGCTGAAAAGAGGTAAAAAGGAGAGAAAAATATTAAAAAAAGAAGAGATGCTGACCTCTACCCCCAAATCAACAGCAACACCAATTTTGACACATTTTACATGTATCACCATTATTAGCCGTCACTGCTCATAGCTATAATATTTTGATTCAATGTGAAATAGATTCTCCTCTCTCCTCCTGCAAGACTGCCTTCTTTGTTTTCCCTGTTCCAGCTGGTCTGGATTACTTTCTTCACACTCTCCAGTCTTCCTTTTGACTCATATAAAAAAACCTGCACATTTCCTTGCTGACTTAGTTTTCCTCTTTCTAGCTTTATGATTTTCAATAAAAATTGTGAGATTCTTTTCTCCTATACCTAAAACAGATTCTGAAATTTTGGAACTGATGAGATATTTTGTTTAAAAATTAGGAGTTTAGGCAGAAATAGGCACTTCTACGCCACCAAGTGTAAGGATTCACTTCACTTGACAAACTAGGTATGAGAATGAACATTAAATATTTTGAAATATCATGTCCTTGAAACACTAACATTGGTTTACTTTATATTAATGTTGTAGGAGGGACAGTAGCAAGTTTCCGAAGTTCAAGAAATCCTATATTACAAAAGAATTATTTAGAGGTAGTGCGTTCAATATTCCAGTAGTGTGGAATTATACTTCATATAATTATACTTCAATTTAACAGTTACAGAAAAGGTTAGACTATCTTAAAGTTAAGTCTGTACTATGGAGCACATTCAAGGCTGTGTTTCACTTGATGCTATGTACCTTTGTTTTTATTGGACCTGGTTGAATCACATTGAATCTCATGCCATATTTCCCCCATTCAGCCGCAAGAGACCTAAAAATTCATTAACAGAATGCATCAATATTTTTAACACAATATTTTAATGATGCTATTCAGCCAAATAAAAAATTAAAACTGAACCAAATGTGTAAATACTAAAATTTTCCCCAACAGGCATTTCTACTAAAGGGTCTTCTTTGCTCTTAGCACATTTAAGAGAAGAAAAAAAAAATCATGTTCACATACAGACGAACTCTGATTTAATAGATGTGTTACAGATAAAGCAACATTAAGGAGCAATTCTTTCCCCCTCACAAATCATACAGATGATTTTGGCACCTAAAATCCTTGACAAACAACTGTTAGGTCACCATCTTCCTCTGGTAGTTTTGACTATCACACAAGCATATATTTCTAACATACTCAACATCGCTCTCACACTTGAAGTAACAAAAAACAGAGGCTACATTCCACAATGGGACTAACAGAATAATTTTGCTTTATGGCAACATTTTCTCTGCATAAGCAGTACTTCAGCTATATCATCTGCCACGGCCAATGAATTAGCTGGGTCATAAAGTTTCTGAAAAGTATACACTTTGCTTACAGCTCTATAGAACAGAAATCAAGACCACTTGGATAGAGAAGTCTAGTTACCAAAAGGCTGCCGAAGTATTCAACTGCTAGTGTCTAAGAGCAGAGGAGGATCTATTTGGTATGAAGAACTGCCCTATGGTTAATGATAGAAATCCTTTTTTTTTTCTGCTGAGTAAAATGGATATGTCACAAGATACTCTTCTGAATTAAGACCTTAAATTAAAATAGTGGCAGGAAACAAGTTTCTTTATGAAACAAGGTAGGTGAAGCAACATTACACTCCACCAAAATACAAGCATACCTTTTCCTGAGACTACAGAGCTCAAAGAGTTCCCCTAGTGACTGTCTTTTAACCCCTAGGCTGGTTTGCCTATCAGAATGCAAAAGAATCTGATTATCGAAACTTTATAACTGAAACTTTAGAACTTGCTACTGCCAAAACAAGTAGTTGCACTTTTCCTTATCTCATCCTTGTGATACAAATCATCACTTCATCTTTGTGATAAAAATCATCAAAAAAATAGGAGTTAATCTTTCTGCAAGAAGCTGTCAGCATACTATATTCTTGCAGGATACTTGAGGCTGGAAGGTTCTCTTATGAAACAATGGAATAAGGAGGACTATATCAACTAGTTCTATTCTTACAGGGCAGTTATCCTATCTCAAGGAGGTGAAAAGAAGCACATGCATTTTGCTATATTACTCACTTGCTCATTGCTTCTACACCAGCTTTGGCAGAGGCACTTGGCATCACAAATCCTGAGCCACTCTCTGCATAAATTGTTGTAATAGCCAGGAATGATGCTCCTGGAAATTGCAAAAACAGTTAAACAAAAACCCCACACCAAACAAACGAAAAATGCATGAAGATCATACTCTGAACTTAAGGTAAAAAGCAGCCTCAGTGCTACGGAAGTTTGCTGCTCAAGTGTTAGGGACACCATTTCAGCCTGGGTTGTGAAAAGATACTTTCAAAACCTTGTCTTGGAAGTTTTGCTTTCAAACCTTTTTATTTCAGTTCTCCCTTCTCTATTACTGTTGTTCCATGTAAGTGTAAATAGCCATTGATTAGGCTCCAATGGTCTAAAACCTCAGACTCTTATTGATAATGAATTTACATGCGCCAAACAGTTTAACTGCAGTGAAGGCCTAAGATCATACAGTGTCTTTTTAGAAGCTGCCCTAGCCTAGTAGTCACTAACCAGGTAATTTGCCCTCATTTCATCGATTTCTGGCTAAAATAAACAAATAATCAGCTTTAACAATTAGGTTTGGTATAATCACAAAATTATACAGTTTAGGGCTTCAGTTAAAAGTCCACAGAGAAAAAAAAAATTTTTAAGAAATTTTCTGAAGATTTTTCTGCAGTGGAGCTTATGACAAAGTTAACCTGTATAACTTGTTTCCCATTATTATCAAAACAAACTATTATAAAAAGACTATTTTCTTTTATATGTTACATTTTAGAACAGATTTAGCAAAAACATTATGGAAAAAATAGGTGAAACTTGAATGGTTAGTTAATTTTTCTTTTATAAAAACCTGCAAATTCTATTTGGCTGATCAATGACTTGGCATGATCTTACTATAACTGGGAAATGGAGGACAAGGGATGACAGTTCACTACTTACACCACAGCAACTAAAATAATTGTTCTACTTACTGTATTTTAAAAATAATTTAATTAGAATAGCTACCCAAGGGATATTTCTAAAACAATGTGTTACTGATAGAATGCATGTGATGAAATAGACTGAGTGAAAAATTACAGTGACATTAGACAAGAGATACTGAACACAACCATAAACAAGCACTGACAGAAATGCCAGCAAATACCAAGAAACCACAGATCCTATTCATAAAATAGTCTACGGCGAGACTTTGAAAATAAAAATCAACAGAAGCAAAAAAAACATAGAATAACTTTGAAATTACCTAGAGTTGATTGTTAATCATGTATTTCATAGCATTAAACCACAAAATTTTTAAAATACAGGTTAAATACAGGCGAGCTGGGTGAACCTAACACAGAAGCAAGAATGACTGACGAATTTACAGCTCTGAAGTTTAAAGTATAGTTTTGTTCATATACAATTTTTATTTCCATAATATTCATAAAATGGACAATATCTAACCAATTAATTCCTCTCATTTAATTAAACTTTTAGTGCATGAATAATTAATACACTAGCAGATTACAAATCCCTTTTAAACACCAGTACAAACTTAAATCTAAAAGCACAGCACTTTTATTAATTACTAAATTCAGTTTAATATACGTCATGCTATAGACCTAGAGAATCCACCAGTACTCTATTAACTGCCTGATGTACAGCATCCTCACAGACTGTACTAAAATATTTGCACTGGGTAGCATCTTCACCACTTTGTAAACTAAGGTCTCTGTTCAATCTTAAAAAAACAAGTAAGTAAAAAGAAAATTAAGGTGGAGAATGAAAGAACAAACAGGTACACTTGAGGTACTTGCAAAAACGTGTCTTAAAGAAAGCTTAAATAAAAAGTCTTACATACAGACAAAGTCCTTTAGAAAGCAGGCACACAAGTAACAGCAAAAGAAATTCACGTTTTAGAAGCTTAGAAGTCAAAGCAAGAGAGACAACATGAAGGTGAATGACTTCTGGATTTTGCTTAATTTGAAGACTGAAGCAAGCAAAGTAGGGTTTCATTCAACAGCAGAAGAGACAAAGGCATTCTGAAAGCCATATTTCACATTACTATAGGGAGACACTGCATGGAGCTGGAAGACCGTAAAGCAACAGTTTGCTATAATGATATAATGAGTCAGAGTTAGGGACTTTTTCTAATGTGGGGGTATTAGCACTAGAACAGTAGAAATTATTTTTTCATCTGCTGCTAGAATACATGCGGGAAGTACCTTGTCAATTGACCTAAACTGTCACAGACTTACTGGAACAACATTAACTTTATACTGTTATCATTAAATAGTACAAACCCACAGCATACTTTCTGGAGAGGAGTTTTCAATACATTCAACTAACTCAGGAGTTAGAGAAATACAGTGCAAATACAAAAGGATTATTTCAACACACTGGCTGTACCTAGAAAACAGGAGTCAAGTGAGTGCATAAATGTAATATTATGTGGAAAACCATAATGTACCTTACTGCTTTTAAATGCTATTTGAGATGATATTCTGATCAAAAAATAAGCTCAATGATTTTCAATTCATAACTAGAAGTTAACGTAAAAGGAAAGCAGTTCTTTGTATAGAATCATAAAACCATTTAATTTGGAAAAGACCTTTAAAACCATCGAATCCAACCCGTAACCTAGCACTAGCAAGCCACCACTAAACCATGTCCCTAAGCACCACATCTTAGGGAATGTAACAGCACATCTATAGATGTAACCACATCTATAGATCTTTTAAATACCTCCAGGGATGGGGACTCAATCACCTACAATAGTCTATGATATAACACAGAAGCACATATATTACCTTTTTCTTAAAGACAATAATCTGGTTAAGTAAACCTTTGGCTAAACAGAATATGAAAGAAATACCACAATTTTGAGGTAAACTTAAAATACTGAATTAAACTTCTAGGTAGTCTAGAACTAAGAGTTATACCTGGGAAAATAAAAGTTAACATTGACTACAGTTTTTCATTTCTTCAAATTATCTCAACGGTAATATTCTCCAGTGCTTTTAGTCAAATACCACAGCTGTGAATTTTATTTACTTAAATAAATAAATGTTCAGCTGCTCAACGAAACAAGCCTAGATACAGAAGACTAGAAAGAAAACGCTATATGTTTTAAACAAAACCTTATTTTCTAGATTTTAAAAATGTTTTACAACTGGTACAAACTCTGCAATCAGATTTTTATACTCAACCTGGTGGACTCTGGTTGCAATATTAAGGGCAGATTCTACAATGATGTAATTGCTAGCCAGTTCTACGGTGCAATATTTAAGTATGGCTTTACTCAAAATGAAGTTTCTTTCTAAAAAAGATATAGAATGTTAACAATCATGATTATTTTCAAACTCTTAAAACTGAGTATAATAACAAGAAGGCAAGGAAACCAAGTAATACTACTACATCACAATAAATTTAAGATACCTTTTTGTACTTTAATGAGCTCCTTTCCGACTTCCAGAGTTACAAAAGCAGTACCATTAAGCACAGTATCAGTTATCGTTTTCCAAGCATTAGCAGAAAGTCGTTCAGAAGGGGAAATAAAGTTTCCAGCTGCATTGTTTATCACAACCTGAAAGAGATGAAAGAAAGCCTAAGAGTTAACTAAAAATAACTCTTCCTGAGAGAAAAGCAAAGAATTTACAAGGAACTCCTTGGTCTTTCCAGGCAGAAAGACTATAAAAATATCCTGATCAAATGGGAGGAGAAGGGAGAAAGAGAGAGAGATAAAGAGAAAATAACCATCAGAAATTTTAACATGTGCAGCATAGATATGTATCAGTAACAGAAAATAAGCTGTATTTCCAAACTGCTTTAGTTACTACTCTAGTACTGAGGAACTGTAAGGGTAGAGGGTGACTTAAGTCACTATTTTCCACAGTGTCTCAAGTGCATTCCAACAGAAAGGTTTGTCCCCACCAAGTTCCAAGGTCACATATCATATTTAACATAATGGATGCATGGGAGTAAAAGCAGAAGTAGTTCAGGTAACCTAATGACTAAAAGTCTGGATTAGCTGACTGTTGCATAACAGCAAGTCTCACCAGCTGCAACAAAGAGAATATTACAATTTAGTGAATTGCAAGCAACTACTACAAAGCTTTTTTTCGAACAGATGTTTATCTCCCACTTGTTGCCTTTCTACAAACAATAATTGGGCAGAGGATACTTTTGATATATCATCTGCTTAGCCCTTCAAGCTAGAAAGTTAAATATAGGGTTTTTTTAATGAAACTAATCATCACATAAGCAGTTTTTAAACCAAAACTTATCTGGGCGTTTCTTGTGTATTTAATAATAATGTCATGTGCTGAAGAGGATTTAAGGGCAATATTCTGCTTCCTTAATTCATAGAACCCCATCATAACTGTCCCACTATTTACAAAGGAAATACCAGTCCTTAGAGAAAGGACAATATTTTGTCTATTTGACCACTAAGTATTATAAGAACCACAAGAATAGAGTAACTAGTCTAACTGTGAATGCTAGCTTTGCCTTGAAGTACTGTCACTTATTGCCTGGTGTCTCTTTAGATTCCATTAACTTTCTATCATAGTCACTTCCTTCATACCTACTATGCAGACTATTTTCAGTAATGAAGACTGAAGTTCTTTTCTTTCACCAGAATACTTACATTAGGATGTCCTGCCACTTGGATTACTTCAGCAACAGCATCCTTAACTGAAACTGGATCTTTCACATTACACTGAACGGCATGAACCTATATAATAATGGAAAGGCGGATTTAAGACTTCAAAACTGTATCACTCATCAATTAAGCCCACAGAAAGCACATACCTTTAAAGTATAATAACTAATACATTCATAACTGTGTAAATATTTACCTTATTCCCTGTTTTAGAAGAAATTTCTTCTGCTGTTGTTTTCAAAACATCGCGATTCCTAGAAATACGTATACAACATAACTACATTTCAATTAAACACAATTCCAATTCAGATTAATAAAAACTATTTTTTTTCTGAGCAAATATGAGCTAAAACTCAAAATAAGTGTATGCACATGTGTGTACTGCTGATTTTCATGAAAACTGAGATTTAGGATAAAAACTACGTTTAGTCATTTAACTTTCAAAAAGAAACAATGAAATCTAAATAATTTCTGGCTAGTGCTACTTTAAAGCAACTCAGAAGTGACTACAGTAAGTGACTATCTTAAACGCTGTAAGAAAAGGTATTTTCCTTTTGAGTATATAATTATAACAAACTAGCTTTAGCTACTACTCTACTAGTATTGTAGAAGGAACATGTATTCAGATTTGAAACTACATTTCTATACCACTGTTTGGATGAATGTCATAACAATTCTCTTTATTTTTATCAAAAATGAGACTGTTTTCCTAGTCTTTACTGTACTGCTACTCAAGAGAACTGTAGATAATCTTCATTAAAGGAAAGGGGCTACTTTTAAAGTTATAAGAATTAAGAGGAATGGCCTCAATTCTTTATTGAAATTCAAATCTGTATTAAGAACACTTGCCACAATGCATTCAAAATGTTCAATTATGCCATTTCAATTTTTTGTTCTCTTTTAGGCTTTAGTTGAATTTACATCTAATATCCCAGATTGTTTATTTTGCTGCTGCATTTTAGGGAAGTGCATTTAGTTTATTTCTCCTTACCACTGGTTACACCATTACATATTTGTACAGGTAAATACCAGAAACTTGCAGATCTAATATGACATTATAATTTAGAAGTGTACTAAAGAGATCCAGTTTATGAAGAAGAAAGCAAGACTCATTATGAAAAAGAAAACAGATCCACTCAGCATTCAGTACTAAATGAGAGCTCTAAAACTTCATTAATATTTACCGGCTTGCTATAACACACTGGGCACCTAAACTGGACAAGGTTGTTGTCATCGCTTTGCCAATCCCAGTACCTCCACCAGTTATAAAGGCCACCTTCCCTTGAAAGGTGTTTGGTGGCAACATCATTTTTTGAACAGGTGAGAAGAATGTGGCTTGCAGTGGATTGCTGGATTGATATAGCACATTTGGCCCACAGCTGAAAAACTGAAAGAAAAAAAGTAGAGCAAAGTTTTTTATCACTGTTGTATACAAGACTGTTGCACGAGATTAGATTTTCTTCTGACAGTGGAGGTAACACCCATAACTGCCTTACTATAAACTGTACGTAAGAACGATTAGATTGTGTTATACCAAAACACATAGGCTTTCACATAAATGCTAATATTAGACTAGAAAAACACCTGAGCTATTTTTAAACATTCCACTCCAACTAGAGATATATTGAAAAATAGTATTTTAATTGTGATTTTTGTTATTTTGAAAGTTGGTTATTCTTATGTCTGACACTCAAGTGTGAGGAAAACCATTACCAAGTGATTACAGGCTCCCAGCAGGATCTGGGTTTCAGATTCACATGTGTACTGTACTCTATGCATAAGGAGTTTAGCCCTAGCAAACACACATGATTTTGAGATTACATGTATCCTTTACCATTGTAGCCAATGAATCATTCTTCTTTACTGGAGAATAGGGTAGAATCAAACTCCGTGAGACCTGTCCCAATCATTACCGGAGCTACTAAGCAAACCAATGCCATCTCCCACACAAAAACGTGCAGGGTTTGGTTATGAGCACTATGTTCTGTTCCAGCAGAAATACCATTTACAACAAATTAGCCCTTGCAAAAAGACACATGGTTTGTATGTGTTTAAAAACATACATGAAAAGAGAAGAAAATTCCGTATTACATCTAGTGATCTATGTTTATAAGAAAATATCCCAGTAGTGCAACAATTAATTTGTGATGTCACCAAGAAAGCTGCAGCAAAAATAGCCAAGAGGATATTTCTAGCGTCTTAAAACACTATATTAACTCATGCTTTAAATTGTACACTGAATCAAAGGCCTTGGAACAACAGCATTATAGTAATAATGCAAGAATTCCCAAATTACTTAGAATACAAAAGTTCCCTTAACCTGAAATTGTAAACACTTCTAAGCATGACAAAACTGGACTATTTTTATTTTTGATGTGGAAAAAATAGAAGAATATAGTTTATTTTCTCTAATACTAATTTGTACTAGAGCATTTAATGTTCTTATTTGAATATAAAACATTCTAGTATAATTTTAGGTAAGAAGACTGTATGGTTACTTTTATATGGTGTTAATAAAATGATGCAATTGTTCAATAGGTTGACACGAAGAAGAGTTACTTTCAAACAGTAAAAATATTACAATTTACTGTTCTATTTATAAACTCACACTTTCAACACCAAAATGAAGAGAAATTTTAGTGGTAGCTGAATAATCTGTACATGCCATAGATACAATGCACAGCAATGGGGGTCGGACAGAGCTTCAAACTGACCTGGGTAAGTGTGCACGTGAATCTTTCTGTGTACACTTGCATATGAGTTACACAGGTGAAACAAGAGAAAACAATCAGGGCACTACACTGCCAATTTAAGAGAGCTCATGTTCCAAAGAAACGATGAAGCAAAAACTAAGAGTCAAGAAGAGCTGTGAGCACTACGTAGAAGAAAATTAAGTAAGTAAAGCTCAAAATAAAGCCAGAATTAACACAAAAGTAAAGCAATGCAGCAAGTCCTACAGCATTTATATTAAATGGGTACCTGGAACTTGGATTCTTCAACTACACCTTCTCAAAAAAAAAAATTCTAAGGAATACAAGCATTTCAAATGGAAAATTCAAAGAATGCCACAATATTGAAATGACAAAATACTACAAATCAGATTTGCCACAAATGTCTGTAAAATAATGCTGGTTTGTTGCTTTTTTTGTTTTTCTTTTTTTTTAAGTCTCCCACTGAAAATAAAATTTGCATATTTTCACAGAGTACTAGATTACTATTAAGCCTCCAGGGAAGGACTGTGTGCATAATTCTCTTTAGGGTGTCTCTTAGTAGTCCTCTAATAATCTCTTTTCAGGTATGCAGGGGAAGAGAAGGGCTCCCTCTGGAGAACTTTGGTTCATGGCAGAGACTGCAAATCAAGAGGGCATTCGGATTCTGTGCTCCTCTAGTATAAGGAGGTAATTCCCACTCAGTACTGGATCTCCCTGATGAGGTGCTCTGTTAGTGACAGACACAGCCCACTCCTCTTGCTCACCACTACAGAAACCACACAAGCAGCTTTCCTCCTGCTCAGGGGAGGAAGACGACGAAGCAAGCCATAGCACGGGCAGGCAGGAAGCCTGCAGCAAGACTAACAAAAAAGTACTGTAACCATATCAAACAGCCAGAAGTGGTATAATGCAACAATCTTTCCATGAGACTGCTATCATCTCATTATTAGCTTGCACAAGGGGTCTTTCGTGACAGGCTTGACCCAATGTAATCATTCTGCCATTTAAGATCAACGGTTTAAATTAAACCTCAGGTGTAAAAGAAGGTGTAAAGAAGCCAGGAAACATAATTAGAAAAAAATAAATTAAAAAAAACCCAATTCAAACAAAACATGAACAAAACACAAAACAACCTTTACCCAGGAGGTGGCAGTGAATCACTAAAGGACTGCAGTAGGCGCTCCCTGGAGCACACAGGCAGCCTGGGCACAAGTCACTGGGACAGCCTCCAGCAATACCCACACAAATCAGCTGCAACACTGCCTGGACGGCAACATTCATGGAATGATGGAATCGTTTGGGTTGGAAGGGACCTTGAAGATCATCCAAGCCCTTGCCATGGGCAGGGACGCCTCCCACCAGATCAGGCTGCCCAAGGCCACATCCAACCCGACCTTGAACACCTCCAGGGATGGGGCTTCTACAGCTTCCCTGGGTAACCCGTGCCAGTGCCTCACCACTCTCATCATTAAGAAATTCCTCCTTACATCTAGTCTAAATCTGCCCCTCTCCAGTTTATACCCATTGCCCCTCGTTCTATCACTAAAAGAAGCTTTTTTAAAACGAGTCCCTCCCCAGCTTTCCTGTAGGCCCTTCAGGTACGGGAAGGTCGCTATAAGGTCTGCTCTGAGCCTTCTCTTCTCCAAGCTGAACCCCAACTCTATCAGCCTGTCCTCGTATAGGAGGTGCTCCAGCCCTCTGGATCACCTTTGCAGCCCTCCTCTGGACATACTTCCAGCAAAAAAATTAAGTGACTGTAGTGAGCCACCCTCATCGTGAAGAATTCCCTCGTCAAGCCTAAACTAACTCTTCTCCCCTCCAATTTAATGCCATTCCCCTTCGTCCTGTCACTACGTGCCCTTGTAAAAATTCGATCCTCGTCCCCTACGCGCAGCCCTCGGGGCAGTTCTCGGCTGTTTTCCCACAGCTTCGCCCCAGCCCCGGCCCCCGCGCCGGGGCCCTGCCGCGCCCTCCGACGGGACAAGGGCGCCGGGCGTTCCCGGGGAAGGTCCCGGGGAAGGTCGCGGGGCAGCCCGGGGCACTCCGAGGCGCCGCCGGCTGCCCTCGGCCCCGGCAAGTAACAAGGAGCGTCTCACCCGCCCGGAGAAGCGGGACACGGCCCCGCCGCGAACACCGCGCCGCAACAGCTGCGCTACCGCCGCCATCGCTCTGCGCCCCGCGGTGCCGCCCCCATCCCCGGGCAAGGGGTGGGGCTTCCAGTGCAAGTTGTGTACTCAGTGCTGTTTGGAGGACACTAAGTAGCTGTGTTTATTTATTTATTTATTTATTTTTGTGGGATCTAAACCGAGGAATTGACCTGTCTTAAGGGACCTTAAAGATCATCTAGTCCCAGCCCCATCCCACCTGGCCTTGAACACCTCCAGGGATGGGGCATCCTCCATACGAGGACAGGCTGAGAGAGTTGGGCTTGTTCAGCCTGGAGAAGAGAAGGCTCCGAGGCCTTATAGCGACCTTCCAGTACCTGAAAGGGGCCTACAAGAAAGCAGGAGAGGAACTATTCATAAAAGCTTGTAGGGATAGGACAACGGGGAACGGGTATAAATTGGAGAGGGGCAGATTTAGACTAGACGTAAGAAAGAATTTCTTCACTATGAGGGTGTTGAGGCACTGGCACAGGTTGCCCAGGGAAGCTGTGGCTGTCCCTTCCGTGGAGGTGTTTGAGGCCAGGTCGGATGGGGCCTTGGGCAGCCTGATCCAGTGGCGGGTGTCCCTGCCCATGGCAGGGGGTTGGAACTGGATGATCTTCTAGGCCCCTTCTAACCCTAAGTATTCTATGATTCTATAAGTCCTTCATTAATGACTTTACTTAATAAGCGAATTGCCATTGGTTATTGATTCCTGCTTTTCACGGCATCACTTTTAACAGTAGCCCCTCCTCGTACCGGACGGGGCGGGGCTAGAGCAGCACCCGCCCACTCTCATCCCCGCCCCGCGGCTCGGGCAGGCGGCGGCCGCGAGCGAAGGGCTTCCCCGCCCCTTCCTGTTCTTCCGTCCCCGGTGTTGCCCCGGTTCGCCCCGGGATGTGGAAGCTGGTCCCCGCTGCAGGAAAAGGTGAGGGAGCGCCGGGCCCGGCCGTCGCCTCCGGGTTGGGAGTGCGGCCTCGGTGGGCGAGTGGTGGCGGGAGCCCCGGGGCGAGAGTCCGCGGCGCTGCCTCTGCTTCCTTCAGCTCGCAGCTCCTGTTAAATTGCATAAAATTATAGAGTAGTTAGGGCTGGAGAGGACCTTAAAGATCATCTAGTTCGAACCCCCTGCCATGGGCAGAGACACCTCCCACTGGATCAGGCTGCTCAAGGCCCCATCCAGCCCGGCCTTGAACACCTCCAGGGATGGGGCAGCCACAGCTTCCCTGGGCAACCTGTGCCAGTGCCTCACAGCTCACATGGTGAAGAAATTCTTCCTTCCATCTAGTCTAAATCTGCCCCTTTCCAGTTTATACCCGTTCCCTCTTGTCCTATCCCTACAAGCCTTTGTAAAGAGTCCCTCCCCAGCTTTCTTGTAGCCCCTTCAGGTACTGGAAGATGGCTGTAAGTTGTTCTTGGAGCCTTCTCCAGACTAATCAATCCCAACTCTCTCAGCCTGTCCTCAAATGGGAGGTGCTCCAACCCTGTGATCATCTTTGTAGCCCTCCTCTGATAGTGAAGAAATTCTTTCTTATGTCCGGACTAAATCTGCCTCTCTCCACTTTATACCCATTGCCCCTCATTCTATCACTACTAACCTTTGTATTTAATACGATTTTCCGCTCTGCAAGCCTCTGCAGGATGCTTTCCAGTGCTGTTGGGAAACAAGTCATGGGACACTGCTTCAACATATATGAGTTCAGTTCTGAGGCAGAAGTTAGCCTCAGGAGTCTCTCCTTTCAGAAGAGAGATCTTAATATTACGTTGGTATTTTGAGGACCAAGTGATGAACTTAAGACATCCATTTTCTTGGCTGCAGGGTTTTGAAACTGAGTTTCTCCTGTACCTTCTGTCAGTTTCCTGATCCGTAGAGGCTTTGGTAGGCTTATAATTTTGGTAGTAGGTGTCATATAATGTACACGTTTCTTCTTGATTTAAATATTTTCTGTATCCTGAGCAGTCCTATCACGAATACATCTGCTGCTTATTTCCTAATTAATTGAGAGTGAACTTTGGCTATTTGGTTTATCTCCCAGTGGCAACTACCTAATGCTATCAAAATGAACCGAGTTATCTCTTAGTGCCTGGAAAGCTCTTGAGCTAGAGCCAAAACATTAGGAGTTAGATGCCCAGGGCTGATAACTACGGTTTAAGCTGTAATTATTCATTCATTTTCATCAAGAAACTATTCTGGTTCTATTGAACCAAGTAGCACGCACCTTTTGGTTGTAGTTGAGCCATTCATGGAAAAGCCACCATGGGGTGTAGATGACATACCAAGAACGAGCTAAAATATAGATCAGAGACTGAACTGACTAAGCATCAGTTTGATTTACATTGCATATCTTCCCACATTTGTTAGGAGGACTTTTTCCTCTGTAGGTCTTAATAAATTATGTATTCTCAAAAAAATTATGTACCCTTTAAACTTGAATTTTGGAAAAGCTGTCTTGCACCATAATTTTTTTTTTTCCTATATGTGACACTTAATCTCCAAGAAGTAATACAAGAGAAAAATTAAGAAGCGAATATTAGTAAAACTGTGTGTGCCAAGGTGGCCAAGAACACCCACAGCATTGTTTGGACCACTAGTCTTATGAGGAGTGGCTGAGGGAACTGGGGCCCTTTTTCTTCAGAAAAGGAGGCTGAGGGGAGACCTTATTACTCTTCACAAATTCCTGAAAGGAGGTTATAGCGACGTTGGTGTTAGTCTTTTCTCCCAGATAGCAAGTGATAGGATGAGAGCAAATGGCCTCAAGTTGCACCAGGGGAGTTTTAGATTAGATGTTAGGAAAAATTTCTTTCTTGAAAGAGGGGTGAAACACTGGAACAGACTGCCCTGTGGCAGACTGGTAGTTTCCATTCCTGAAGGTGTTAAAAAAAAATGTATAGGTGTGGCACTTTGGGACATGGTTCAGTAGGCATGGTGTTGGGCTGATGTTTGGACTTGATGATCCTAGAGGTTTTTTCCAACCTTAATGATTCTGTTCTGTAAAAATATATTGCCCTTGGAAATCATGCTGCTCTTGTAACCGCTTTGTTTATCACAAAATGTGCCCTTTTATAAGGGACAAATCATGGGAGAGGGGAAGAAAGGTATTTTGTCTATGAGCTAAGTTCTAGTCAGCCTCCGAAATGATGAATGACAGAGTTGACTTTTAGATATGCAACCTTCTGAATGTTTCCCAAGTGCATTGAGTGTTTTGGAGTTTTTTGTAAATTGATATTTTTCTGTGTCTTGTTTACTTTCAGGAGAGCCATATCGACTTTTAAGTGGTACAGAATATGTTGTTGGACGCAAAAACTGTGCAATTTTAATTCAGGATGATCAGTCTATCAGTCGAAGTCATGCAGTTCTGTCAGTAAGTCGTCCTGAAACTGCCCCTGTAAGTAGCCAGCATTTTATGGCACTTTAAATATGCTATGTGTATAATTCAGTCTGCCATGGCTATACTTTCACTGGTGTTTTATGATTGGCGTACAATCATTGATCACCTGACTTTTCTTAATCTTGACTTACTACTTTTTATTCTCAGGGCTGCTTTCCTGTGTTGAGAGATTTGGTGGCATAATTCTACTGGTGCAAGCTCCCTTTTATCCCAGAATGAAGATTCACTAGGACTTTATATACGCTGTAGAGTATTGCAGTAATTGTAACAGAAAAATTATGCAATTAAATTTCATTATATAGACAATTTTTAGGTCTTGGTTCTGCAAAGCGCTTCAGTGGTCTTTATTGCAGGCCTAATTCATGTTTCATTCCACATTATTAGTTCTATATTTGCTTAGGGGACTGAAGATGAAAATGTCCCAAGGAGAATTGGGAAGCAGCAATTTACTATCACTTATGTCTTGTGATGTTTATGAGCATTTTGAAGCAAATCAGCAGGGCTTTCGCTTATGTAGCCACATATAGAGTTTGAAATGAAATTCGTAAAATTTATTTGTCCTTTTAATACTGCAAATAGTGAACAATTACATAGCAAGATTTCATAAAAGCAGGCTCACAATGTTCTTGTTGGCTTGTAAGACATGTCAGAAATATGACAGTGTATAACCTCTTCTTAAGATGTACTGGTGCCACCACACCCTGCAGCCTGTGGAAGGCAAACTATGCTGGTGGAAGGAAGTGAGGGAAAGTGACTTGAGCACCTATGCAAGGGCTTAATGGTAGGTAAAAGCATCAAATAATAAATCTCAGAGCATTGCTAAACTGCACTAGTAGATGCTTTGGGCCAGTGAATGATTGCTTTGCACAACCCCCAAAAAGAATAAGTGTAAGAATCACAAACTTTCTGAAGCTAAAATATGTATGTTTTCTCTCACTGCTTCACAGACAACAGCCTCGTTGTCTAAAGTCTTTATTTAGGACAGTATTTTGTGGGCTTTTTCTTATTTATCTAGTGCTTTGATCCACAGTGGTAGTAACCTGTTTTTGATAAACTCTCTCGTTCTGATAAACATAAAATGTTATAATTTTTTTCAGAGTCAGACACTCTCAGTCCCTATATTAACAGTAAAAGATACATCTAAGTATGGTACTTTTGTTAATGGATCAAAACTCAATGGTGCTTCAGTGCCTTTGCAGTCTGGTGACAGAATCAACTTTGGAGTCTTTGAGAGTAAGTTTAGGTAAGTGTTTTGATTATACAATATCAAGTAGAAAATACCTGTTTTTAAAAGAGTATTTTAGCACATTGTATGACTTCTCAAGCTATACAGCAATGATGAGTTTTTAGAAAGCAAAGGGGATGAGTAATATTTTGCCTGTGTTTCACACCTGCTTCTGCAATACTTTTCTGTTACATGGTTTTATAATATAATTTATTTTGACATTAAGAGCTTAAAATTGTTCATAGTAAAGAATTGGCGTTTTAGTAGGTGTCATATCATGTACAGTGAGTGTTTTCAGGCTATCTTAGGCAAATTAAAAAAATCCTAAGCCATAAATGGTTCTAAAGAAGGAAGAACATTTAGAGTAGGGAGAGAATCATAGAATCATAGAAATCATAGAATTTGCTGTGTTGTAATTCCATCTTGAAGTTCTACAAATATAAATAGACTTGTGGTCAAGGCTAATGGCAATGTTAGGAAAAAGTTACTTGAACTTGCATTCTATGACATTTAAGCTTTTTAAATACTAATCTGTTTGTGAGCTGTTCTGTCGAGTGTACTTTTGCCTTTGGGTGCACACACGCAATTTCTTCTGATATTCTTTGACCTTGCAGTATTCTTGAAGCAGAGCTCCTTAGAAATGTTTCAGATGACAAATCAAAATATTGTTAGTTTTTCTGAATAAAAATCTTTGCTTTCTTCAAGAAATTTTAAAGTACAGTGTTTGATACAGGTGAGAATATAGGTCCTTTTTCTTTTCTCCTTCCTTCAGATTTTCCTGAGCCACAAACACAATTGTGAAGTCAGCTCTGTTCGTCATAATGATTGACTAAAATAACTAAAACTATTCTCTTCTACTTGTTCTTTGTAGAGTAGAGTATGAACCTCTGGTTGTCTGTTCGTCATGTTTAGATGTAGCTCAGAAAACTGCTTTAAGTCAAGCCATACAGCAACTTGGAGGCCTTGTCGTGAATGAATGGACGAAAGAGTGTACTCACCTTGTAATGGTATCAGTAAAAGTTACTGTTAAGGTACGTTGAGCTTTTGCATCTTGATTGCGTTGCCTCGCAGTTTTCCCACAAGTGTGAACTAAACTCTAGAGCTGCTCAAGATTTTTCTCTACAGAGCTATGAAGCCAACTCTTCCTTTTCCAAGTTTAGAAATAGGTGTATGTGGATGGGAGGTTAGAGGGAAAGAAAATGAAGGAAGCTAATTTTGAAGACCGTTACTGATTTTCATCAGTTGCCTTGTACATTTTCATAACTTTGGTCAAGACAGCAACTAAAAGCTAGGCTCCTAGAAGAGGAACTATTCTGGTTTTAAGTGGCAAAATTAGGTATTGTTCTGTGTGTTTGTCTGGCAATTTCCACATCTTAGATCTTAAATGTCAGCTGATGTCAGTTGATCCGTGTTCTAGCTGAACTTTTTCTATACAGTAAATATGTATTTTTTGTCTCTTCAGACTATTTGTGCTTTGACTTGTGGTCGACCAATTACTAAACCAGAGTTTTTTGTTGAATTAGTCAAAGCTGTTCAGTCCAGGCAACAGTTGCCAAATCATGAAAGGTAAGTGTCATGTTTTTGATGTCACAGAATTAAATTTATGGGAGTTAGATTATCAAATAACTAAACATCTATCTGATCGTATTTGACAGAATATGTGATTTACAGTAAACTTTATTTGTGGAAAAATGCTTAATATGGCACATATTTTAATATTCAGGCAATTTTCATGCTTTCATCCCCAGAGTTATAAAACTAGCTCTTGGAATTGTTTATATGCTTAGAGGTATTACTAGCTCTAAACAGGAGCTTGTTTTGCTAATATGTTTGAAGCAGCATTTAAGCTCTTTTGGAAGTTGTTACATTGAAATAAAAAAATATTTTTATAAAAGTAATTCTATCCAGGTTATTACATTTTGTGGACATTTTACCAGTATGCGATTAGTTACTGAGTTCACTGTAAACCTCAATCGAAACTGAGTTAGCCCAATTTAACCCCTGACACAGCAGGGGTTTTTAATTATCTGTTAAAAGACAAAATGAGACTAATATGCATGGGTCTTCACTATATAAGAATAAAATGCTCGTTGTTTTCATGGTTAAATTGAAAAGGGAATTTTTGCTTTGGAATAAATGAATACTGCAGAACAGCCCTTTCAGTTATTTTCTGGATGTAGAAAAGTATAAAATAATTCCATTATTGTATGCAAGAATTTATTCTGACCCTATCTTGCTCCTATTTTTACCTTGAAAAGAGAGTTATGTTTTCTTTGATTTTATTTTTTTGTTTTTGTTTTTTTTACTATTATTTTTGTATGAACACATGATTTATGCAAGTGAGATATTTCCATCATGTATTTTTAAAAGCTGAACTGCGTGGGTACTTTTTTTTTACTGCTTCTATTCTTTGAATGCTTTGGAAAATACTGTAATATGAAATACATAATGTATGGAAATTGTAAGAGTACTTGGCATTTGAAAAGTAACATTTTGAACTTAAGTGTCAGTTAACAGTGGAAAAAAACCTGTCAAATTGCTTCAAATGCGTTCAAGACATTATGATTTTTGTTTTAACCAGGTGATGCTGGACACCAGACATGATTTGGGGAAAATAAGTGGTGAAGAAGTAGTCACTGTTGCTTTTACATATGGATGAATAAGCAAACATACATAAGTACATATGTGTTAGGACATAGCAGTTTAACTTATTTTCTTCAGTGGGTCTGATGATAACCATCAGTAGAATAGTTTGAAGAACAGGGATGGGGGAAGAGGGGAGCTAAACAAACACCAGTGGTGCACGCATGGTAATGGAGGACGAGCTGCAGAGGAGTCACAAAAAGCTGCCCTTGCTACATGTTATAACACATTTCACAGAATGTGACTGTACATTGCTAGAGCAATACAGGCTCTAATCTGGATCAATTGGTAGCAAATACTCTTTAGTTTCTAGATGCTGTTCTGCGTTTGCAGGGGTTTATTTAATATGTCAAATGAGCCATCTGTGTATGGCTTATGTAAAGCTGATGTGGTCTTCATGTATTCTAACTTCCACTTCTACTTGGTTTTATAAGAACATGAGAAAACGAAACAGACTAGAGTCCTCTCTGCAGTATTGGACATAAGATTTTCTGGTAGACTTTTTTTAGTAGAGGTAGTACAAGCTACCAAAAGCTATCAAAAGCTAGCAATTGTTTTTGCAATCTGAAATTTGCTTGGTCTAATGTAATCTACCTGTAAAACTGCCATTACAGTAACAAGCAAACAATGGCTTGGGCTCTTGAATTCAGGATGCATGTTGTCCATTCCTTTAATATCAAAGTGACAGTATAATTGAGCTGTTAAGTGGTTCCTAAAATAGAACCAGATGGATATGATTCCCTAAAACATTTTTGTTAACTACTAAGACCCTCAGAGGAATTGAGCTGACTGATTGTTACTGATGGTAGCAGTATATCCATTTTAGCTTTCAAAGAGAGAGTTTTGCATCAAGCTAAATGAGACAGCTGGTGTAATACACAGATCTATATTTAAAATAATTATGGTATTTTAAATAGGTGATATTTTTAAGATGTAGCTTGTGGGAAGATATTGAAATTTTACTTAGCAGCTTTTAGCATCCAATTTCCAAAACTACTTTTAACTTTCACAGGGAATCACATTGTGCATTGTAGGTAGAGCTGACCTGTGCTGGTACATTCGCAGGACACTAAACAGTTTGGGGCAATACCAGTTTGAATATGAAATCAAAAAGGTACATTGATGTGATAATACAGGGTTACACTGTTAATTAATTCTTGATTACTACTGTAGATCTGATGAAATCTTAGGGAAATAACATCTTAAAGTTAAAAAAAAATTAAAGCTTTTCGATTATATAGAATTGCAAACCTGCAGTTCACATGAAGAATGTAGCTTCTTACTTGAGGCTTTTTATGGTGAAGTTTATTGTGCAAGTTCTCTGATACTCTCAGATAACTTATGCATGGAAGAAAAATAACTGAAGATTTCACTAACAGCTGCGTAAGTGCAGCCCTATATGAAATAGCGTGTTTTGTTACAGTAGTCCATCATAAATACTGCAGGGCTTGGAAAAAGCAGGAAAATAACTGAGCATTTAATAGAAAGTCATCAAGAATCAAAATCTGTTAATTGAAAGATAACACTGTAGAGGGTCTTTTCTGGATAATAATCTTACTGTTCAAAGCTTATAGGGAGAGAGTATAAGGAGGTCTTCAGAATCATAAGACCAAAAAACCCATGTTGCCTTTGAGCTTACATCAGATTTGGATAAGATTTTCAAGGGAAAATCAAACAGTTCTTGAGGAGCAAATGTTCAGTTGAAGGTTCCTGCTGAAATAAAATACAGAGATTGGAAAAATATTTCTAGAGAAACTGTAGTCCAGTTCGGAAGTAATGGAAACTACTGTTCCACCTTTTTACTCATACTTCGTTTTTTAAAAATAACATTGTCCTCCGTGTTTATCTTATGTTAATAACTGTCTCTGTGGGGTTCAGTATTGGAAGTCTTCTGGCTTAGTAACTAAAATCTGAGTTGCCAAATTTCTTAAAATTACTAGACTTTATCCTATATATTTCAGCTTCAATGGAAAAAACATTTTTTGTAAACAATTGAACAGGTTGCTGAAATCTATCATACTCATTTTCCAAAACCTGATCGTTTTATGCTGATTATTTTCCATCGTGTACATAAAGATTCAGGAACTGATTGTGAAGAATGCAAAAGAACAGATAATTTAAAATTAACTGTAACTATATAGTACATTTTAGCTCATCATAATTGAATTACATATTTGGATGCAGCAGAAAGTGTACCTGCTTATTTTTTGTGTTCAGCTATAATATGTGTGAATGTTTGCAGTGTCTGAAGAATGTTTATATGTTTACAGATGGTGAAATTACCTATGTAATAATTGCATTTTTCAGCAACTTAAATATTTCATCATTTAATGGAGTACGTTTCTTGCTTATAATCTGCTAATCTTTGCATAAATGAGGAAAAAAAGAATTTTAAAACTTAGCCATGTGTATGTATACATTCTGTGACAAAAATTAGAGGTTCAGGATAGAGTTTCACTTCTGCATAATCTTTCTTCCAGCTGAAATGCTGGTCACCTTTCTTCTACTGGACAAAACAATTCATAATCTGCTGAATGAATCAGATCAGTTCTTTAGCCCAACAGCAAGAGAAGTGTACTTATTTGCTATCATCTAATGTGTTGGTACCCAATTTCTTGATAGAGTAGAAGAGAAGGAGGGGCCATTGTCCCCACCTGAAAGGTAGGGAAAGCAAGATGGCTGATATTGTGTGGAGTTTTACTGTTAGCTAGAGTAAGGTTCAGAACACGACTGCAGTCTCTTTTGTTAGTGGAGAATGTAGATACCTGTACAGCAGATGCTCAAAGTGGGTTGATTGGATACATTACTAAAAGTGTTGTCCTCTTAGTTACTGAAGTAGGAAGTCTTGATCTTAGCTTAGATGTTGAGAACTTGGAGGCTCTATTACATAACAAGCTCTTGAAAAAATATTTATATAGTTTTAAGACCAAAACAGGTTTTTAACTTCAGCACTTTCCTATGAACCAGAAAGGACTATGAGTTGGTCCTGATAAGTAAATATGAATTTTCTAACTTTAATGTTCTGTTTTGCAGCTTTTATCCTCCTGTTGATGAGCCTTCCATTGGCACTGAAAAGTTGGATTTATCTGAGCATCATGAAAGGAAAAAAATATTCAGTGGAAAAACCTTTGTATTTCTAACTGCCAAGCAGGTAATTAGGCTTTACACTGCAAAAATGTTGCTGGGGTAGTTAAGCACAGATTCTGTTTTCTGTAAAGTCGCACTCACTCTGGGTTCATCAGGAAAGAAGGATTTCCATGTGTTTATCTTCTTACAGTATGACGGCCTAAACAAGATGAAATACAGAGAGAGAAACAGAACACATTACTTCTGCATTAATGTATCAGTGATGCGCATTATGCTGATAGTTTGTTATGCTGATACTTCTAAACTGACTGTATTTTAAGATTTTTTTTTATTTTATTTTTAGCACAAGAAACTGGGTCCAGCAGTTATTCTGGGAGGAGGGGAAGCAAAACTGATGACGGAGGGAAAAAAGGAAATATCTTTGTTGGCTTCTCCTGAAGTTTGTGTTGTTGATGTGGGGTTGACAGACTCTCAGATGTCAGCTTCTGACTCCACGAGAAACTGGACTGATTCCATTCTGACTGTCTTGCAAAGGTGCAGCATTGTTCTTTTGTACAGCAGTATGGTAACTTAGGAATTTCTACAGAGAATTAGTCATAGTGTTTGCATACATAGTTAAGCAGTAGGATGCTTATGAAGAGAATATTTTCTTCGTTGCTTTAAGTATTTAGCATAGTAACTAAAATTTCTTGAAGCAAGAAAGGAAGAACTTAGCAGTTCTGTGGGGATTTGGTGAGTTTTTTTAGACAGATCAAATTCTACAAAAAGTCTTATAATGAAACTTCTTTGAAATTACAGACACAAGTGGGTTTGCTTCTATTTAAAGTGAATATATTCTAAGAGTGGAAAATATATCGTCTATGATTTTCAATAAATATATTATTTAATGGAAAACAGGTGAGATGGCACCTTGAGGTCATGTGGTTCATTGCTATCTAATAATCTGCATACAGTGTTTCTGAAGAGCAGATTCTATTTAATAAAAATAATTTTTTGTTTTGATGGTGGAGTGATTTTTATTTGAGGGGACAGACTGCATATTTTCATAAGTGTGAAGAGTTTTCATGATGGTATTTTATTGAAATTAAAGAAAACAAAATCTTAACCCATAACCTAATAGGTAAACCTAGTTCCTTGGATTTTTCCTGCTAAACAGGGAAAACTGTTCTTAAGTTCTTCTCATGGCTATAGTACAGAAGCTATGTATGTGTGCCTAACTGACTGGTAAGAAGTGCTCAAATCTTTCAAGTCACTTTTCCATTCACATACATTTTTGAATTGGAAGTAGAGCACAATTGGTTAAATGCCTAGAAATGAGTTGAGGAGTTAGGGAGAGTTCCTGGGACTAGACAGTGGCTACAGCAGCAGGAAACATGGAAGTTCACATGGATGGGACGTGTGGGTATAAACATGGATAACTATACTGACTTACTATGTTGTGAAAAAATGTAGTGTAGAATGATATTTTTTGAAGGGAGGATTGGAATATTTTGTACTTTGTCATATAGGTGCCCATTTGCTCCTTCACCTTTGAATCTGTATTGGGAAATGTTTTTTTAATTTTTTTTGTCTTTATTTTATCTCTATATTAACAGCAAAGATCTCAGGCCTATTCCCGAGGCAGAAATTGGATTGGCAGTTCTCTTCATGTCTACAGAAAAATACTGCAACCCTCAAAAGCAGCCTGGTAGCAAAGGTAATTGGAAAAAGGGTAGTAATAAGTTAACAGCATTAAGAGGGCAGTGTTACTTTTTGTACAGGGGCATAAATGGCTAATGTTCAAATTCTTCTGTTTTGTTCTGTGAGACCACTCAAATAGAATGACACTATATGACACGTATTCAAATATGAAAAGGTAGTTGATTTTTAATGCTCTTGCAATAATCTGCAATTAAAATTATGACTCTTAGATGTAAATTTAAAAAGGTAGCAGATCTCAAATTAGCATAAAAAGTAGATATCTAGTGTATTCATCTTTAAAGGAAAGGTACTTTAAAACAATCTTCTAAAGTTCACATTTTTAGTGGCACTGAATTAATATGCATGTGGTAGTTTGCATTCCATGCTATTCTGTCTTTTAATGCTGGGGAAATGAGGTAAAAAGTGAATGTTAGAAATTGAGGAAATAAGAACTGAATTAATTTTTAAAGGCTTGCTTTTTTTTTGGTTTTTTCCCACAAAAAGAAATTTGCTTTAGGGAAATTCACTCGCTCTCCCACTCAGTTCAAAATCCAACATAATCTTGATGTAATAAGTAAAAACCTTGAGACATGATTGCCACATTTATGAGGTAACATCCACACTGTGGTGGACAGCACAAGTTTTGACTTGAAGCTGAAGTTGTATTTGCTAATACACTAGTAATAAAAATCTTTGAGAGACAGAGTTTTTGTTTGTCTAGTTCTCCTTTCATGCTTCTTCCAAAATTGTTAGTCTGTATTTTGTTTCTATAAAATTGTTAGAGTTACATAGATAATTTTAAGTTCTATTCTGTTCTATGAAGTGTTGTATCAGGTAGCAAGTCCTACAATTTTTAAAAAACAAGCCGTGAATTTATCTTTGCATATAGGAATGTTACTTACTCAAAAATGTATTTTTAAGAGAGAAAAATATACATGCTGTACTGGCAAAACTCTGAAAAATATTTTGGTATTGTTGTATCAATACTTGTATGTGACATATTCTCTATTCAGTTAGTTTAGCAAACAACAGAAAATAAATTGATTCTCAGGGTAAATTTAAAGGTACTGACCCTGTAGATATCTTGATAAATCAGCAATGCTAATCCTTGTTTCTAGTCTGAATGATTCCTTTGGATAAAACTTAAATTGTCTGACTGAATTGCATAAAAGGAATGCATGTCAGGCTTTTAAAAGTAGCTCTGTTTACAATTTTATTTGCTAAGAAGGAACAAATGCTATTGCTTCAGAGTACTTCCATGTATGTGTTGCAAATCAAAGGGATTGGAAACAAGATGTCTTCCTCTGATCTTATCTCAGAACAATGAATAGCAATAGATATAACGTAGTTCAAAGGAGAGACCTAGTTGTCCCTATAGGTTATTCCTCTATAGGATTAAATGTAGGAAAAAATAATGAATATATGTATATAAAAAGGAGGGGTTATCTGAAAGGGTAATACTGTTGTCATAGTCTCAGTCTGAATGAGATGCAGGAGGAATGTGAAGGGCTGCGGGTGAGTAGTAAAAAAAAAAAAAACTTGTCTAGAAACACAATGAAACGTTAAAATAGTAAGTATTAGTGTCCTTTGACTTTAAGAAGTATATGAAGGACGAGGACAAATGGAAGGGCAAACAATATAAAAGATATTGTATACGCTCTTCTTTCTGTTTACAGAGAAATAATGTGAATAATTAAACAAAGAGTAGCAAATGATGTTTTAAGGTAATCCCCTGACTCTGGGGATTATGAGAAATTGTCTGAAGAAGCGTTTTTTGATAGCAAATACTGGTTCTCTGTTAATAGAAATAATACCAAATATAATAATTATGTTAGAGATCGTCATAAAGCCATAGATATGAGGAGTTTTGTGTTCTGACAGTTTTGCATAGTGTATATATTGCGTGATTTATAAATGACATTATATCCGTATTAAAATCTAATTTCCCTTTATGCTTCATTTTTATTTAAGTAAAATTCCTTCACTTAATTTAGTGGAATATTTAACTAAAACTTCATCCCATAACACGGTCTTTTAGAACTGTTTATTTCAGGTATTTTAAGTAATAAATCTGCTTATTTTTCTGATTAAAATTGCGGTAAGACCATTTTTCAAAAATCTCACCATGTCAATTACCAATGTGTGATATCATATGCAAAGAAATGCAGATTTGATATTAACCTTTTAATTCTTCTCTTGTGTTTATCTTGCAGCTGTTACTAAAAGCACTCCTGCATCAGCTGTTGTGGGGCGGGCCATTTCTCAGAGTGTGGCTGTGGATGAAACCATAATGCCGACTGCTACAGGATATGTAGCTGATACAGAAATAGAAGAGCAGACATGGTAAAGTATTCATGGAAATAGTTTCTAAGATAACAGCTGCAAAGAAAGAAATCTTTTGTGGCAGAGGAACTATGTTGGTGTAATGGACAAAGATACACAGTGTTTGAAATGGCACTTACTGAATTGCTGTCACTTTTCTGCAGTGAGATAATTTCTGCTTTCGAGTGGTAGATAACAGAAAACATCACATAAGACTTCGGACTCTCAGATACAAATGTAGATACTGCATATCTGATTTGACTGTCTTAAATATTAAAAATTTTCAAGCTATTTCACAGTTGCAAAAATACGTTTATCATAGCAGCTTTTATGTTTGGTTTTAGCACACCTACACTGTTTGTAAGTGTTCAAAGTACAGGTACAGCTTTTTTTAAAAGTGATATTCTACAGTGTATTTCTGTGATGACTTCTTGTGTGTTCGCTTAATATTTTTTTCTCTCTAATACAGTATGGAGATAGAGAGTACTCCCCGGATGGAAAGCCATTTTCCCTCTTTCGTCCAGAATAAAACAACTGTAAAGCAAAACCTTAGCACAGATGACAGTGTAAATGCAGGACCATTGATATCTAGAGTGAACAGAACATCTGGGTTTAGTCAAAAAAGTCATCCTGTCTCACCTTCTAAAATTTCAGAAGCCGGTAAACCTAGTACTTCACGTCACCAGTCTAACTCAATTATGAATTACTTCCAAGTAGCTAGAAAAAGGTATGTTGAAATGTTCTTGACATTACTTACCTTATTGTTATGTTTGTATTGTTTCTGGAAAAAAAAATTAGCTCAAGGGTTGTACATTTAATTCAAATTGTACTTAAAAAGGTGATTTTTTTATCATCTTCCTAGAATGGCAAGCTTTTTGTCAAGGGTACTTAACATTCAAATTTTGCAGGGCAGTCACTAGAGTGCTCCAATGTTACAGATGCAGGTAGTCATGTTAAAAAACGCTTTTGTAATTTATTTCTTTTCTAATTACTTTCTGGCTAAGGGAAAGAGCTGAAGAAGAAGAAACATCTGTACCCAAACTAGCAAAATGGGAAAGGTCATCACCTGTTTCCAAGGGCATTGAACCCACAGTTTCATCAGTGTGGAACAGTGAAGCAGAACAGCATGAACAGGAAAATAACATCCTCAACCCAGAGCCAAATTTTGCATTAGAAGACACTGGTAAAAAGCTTCCAAAAGAATATGGCAAACTAGCAAGTGATAAAACAGATGCTAAAATTGCTTCTAGTGAAAAGCATGCACAAAAGAAGAGAAAGGAGATAGATGATTTATCTGAAGATGCAGAGGCTCTAGAAATTGTCTTTGGAAGCAGAGACCTAGACTGGGAAGATCAAATGGCAGATCATGACCAGGAAGCTCAAGGAAATGTACGAAAAAAAAGGTGTTTGGAAGTCAAAGGAAACAGGATTCAAGAATTAAATGTAAGGCACAGTGAGGAGAATAAAATATTGGTAAGTTTTATATTCTTCTTATGTGCCTAATCTTGAAATATACAACTGTGTTGGAAGGATGCGAATAGCATTCCTGTGTGAGGCAATTTGTATAACAAATGTCCTCTTTAAAAACAAACAAACCAAAACCCCAAATTGTGATTAGTCTTTTTTTAATTATTTCTGGTTTTGTTTTTGAGAATAGGGTAATTTTCTAAGAGAAGTTAAGAAAACAATGGATTTTGAGTTAACAGTAGTGACTTGATAGAAAAGAAACAAAAGCAGGTTTCAGAGCTTTAGCAAAGTAGATTATTAACAAGGAGGATAAAGAGGCAAGAAACGGGCTTAATTTTTGTTTATTTAAAAAATATATGGATGAAAGCTTACTGTCCAGTCAGTTTCTTATACAGTGTGGGAAATGTTTAAATGCTGTAATAATAAAGTTTGAATGTGTGATTAACTGGAATTTGCAAGATACCTTGGATCACTTGAGAAGTAGTAACTGTCTAAGCATCCTCAGACCAGCTTAAGGCTCTTCTCTTGATACTTCACTGGAAGACAGATATGGTTTTAAACTGTGGGAGGAAAGCAACCTGCAGAATACTTTTCTATCCTAGTAAAGAAATGTCCATGCTGCACACATGTGCACTTAACATAAGAAATTGAAAATCCTACTTTTTGTATTTAAGAACTTTTACAGTGTTCTAGAACCTGGCAGGACTTTGAAGGCTGTACACACGGACAGAGCTTGTTACTGGTATAAGAAAAAAGTGTGGGGTTTTTTTTTAACAGAAAAAAAACAACAATTGTTATAGTGTAGTTAAAATCACATAAATTTAAAAGTACAGAGCAGTTTATTTTCTCTCTAAATATTTATGCTGATTTGAAAATGCTTATTCCACTGTAAAGAGCAGAAAGCAATTTTATGTAAATAAATTCACAATTAATTTCAGTGTTATATTTTAATTAATTAGAAAGAAGAGGAACTTGGATTAGTCCTAACTTCAGAAATGAAAAGTGAGGTCAAGCAAGAGTCGTCAATCTTGGTAAGAAAACAGTTAATTGTAAGTTTGAACAGCAGACTTAGAAGTATGATCCAAAAATATTTAATGCATTTTATTAATGTTTCTCAGAGTAAAGGAGATTCTGAAGATTGTATTCCTTAAAATAGCCATGTGTAAATTTGAATAGTACAGTCCAAGTTATTGACTCTGAAAAGACAGAACTGTAACTTATCCACATGCTTCTGTAATGGTATTTGGATGGATACTTCAAATAAGAGTACGTTAGGTTTCTGTAATTAGGCATTAATAGTATTGATATTTTTGTTACGTCACTGCTTAAGGACCAGAAAAGAATGCAGTCTCCTGGTCTGCTCTAAGATGATCACAACTAGAATGGAAGAGACGGACCAGTGAGAAAATAGATCTAGCGTACAATGATTACAGTAAATAGCGTGCTAACTTTGTTAGAAGTGAGAAGAAGGAAGGAAGGAGGGAAGAATTGCTAGGAATGGCAGTGAGGAAGAGGAGTCAAGGCTAAATGAAACTGAAATGGAAGGTTTCTGAAGAGAGAAAGGAGAGTATAGCCAGTCATCAAGGAGCAGGATGAAATCTTCTCACATGCAGTACCAAGCATGATTACAGGCTGGGCAGAGAATGGATTGAGAGTAGCCCTGAAGAGAAGGGCTTGGGGGTGCTTATAGGTGAGAAGCTCAAGATAAGCCAGCAGTGTGTGCTTGCAGCCCAGAACCATATCCTGGGTGGTATCAGAAGTGTAACGAGTGGGTTGAAGGAGGTGATTCTGCCTCTTTGCTCTTGTGAGACCCCGCCTGGAGTACTGCATTCAGTTCTGGAATCCTCAGAGTGCAGGAGGGACATGGATCTGTTAGAGTGAGTCCAGAAGAGGGCCACAAAGATGATCAGAGGGCTGGAGCACCTCTCATGTGAGGACAAGTTGAGAGCACTGGGATTGTTCAGCCTGGAGAAGGCACTAGGTAGACCTTATAGCAGCCTTACAATACTTAAAAGGCGGCCTACAGGAAAGCTGGGGAGGGACTCTTTATCAGGGAGTGTAGTGACAGAAGGAGTGATAATAGTTTTAAGCTAATTGGAAGGGTAGATTAGATACTAGGAAGAATTTTTTTTTACTGTGAGTACAGTGGGGCACTGGAACAGATTGTATGGAGAAGTCATGGAAGCCCCATCCCTGGAGGTGTTCAAGACTAGGTTGAATGAGGCTATGAGCAACATGATCCAGTAGAAGGTGTCCCTGCCTGTGGAAGGGGGTTGGAACTAGATGATCTTTAAGGTTCCTTTCAACCCAAACCATTCTATGATACGTACAGAAAAAAACAGTTCAAGAGCAAATTCTGTGCAAGTACACTGAAGTGTAGGGTCAGCTCACATAAAGGGGCATCTAGTTTGTATTTTGTTGTAAAACAACTATACTGCCTTTGGGCTGAAGGTGTCCATGAAGATAGTTTAACTTTACTTGTGAACATGTCCTGCAACCGGACTTCCTTTTTAATCCACATAGGTTTAGCAATGTGCATGCAGGCTTGCTGACATAAGAACATTCTCATATGCAAGAAAAAGTTGCTTCATTGATCAGATCCAGCTTACAGCCCTGAAGTCAGCCTAAATGTTAAATCAGTAGGTTAGAATTGAACTGAAAATGTTTAACTTAATCTTCCTTGGAGTTAGCTGGAGTTTCCACTAGAGGAGGCAGATTAAATTAGTTCAGGTAAGAGGTAAGGTGGAGGGGAGGAGAGAAGTAATTCTTAGATATAAGCTAAATTGAAAAAAAATATTTCTTGAAATAAAATCCTACTGAAATGAGTTATACTGACTTCATTATTATTATTGCAGTTTTTAGTGATCCTGTCTTTTCAAGAGATGTAAATATGAGAGAAATAAATTTACTGAGCTCCCAGCTCTAATGAGAGAAATATGGAGGCCAAGCAGCACTGTTGGTGCTTCCTCTTGCCCTTCCGTAATCCTAGCTTTTGCCTCAGCTGTGCTCATGGTTATTTCTTTCTCTAATGTTTATATTGTTAGATATGTTATATATCTGTTCATACACTTGAAGTGCTTCTTCCTTTTCCTTCCCACATAAGAATGACAGCAAACTTCAAGATGACTCCAGCAATCTTCCTAGCAGACTTCTGTTAACTGAGTTCAGATCATTGGTTGTCAGCCCTTCAAGGCAAAACAGTCAGCTTACTGGAAATACCAGCTACGGGGGAAAGAAAAACTTCAAAACATTCAAAAAGGTTAGTGTGTATTTGAAATGGTCACGAGATGGCAGTGTTGAAAAATACTAAACAGTATTGCCTTAGGATTGTGGAAGTATATTATGACAAAGATTTCTTTAATTGACAGTAAGTACAGAAAGGAACAATTTAAATACCATATTATACTATAAAAAGACGTTTTGCTGATTGACTAAGGAAGTAGCACACTGACAAAGGCTTAGCTAGCTTTAGGTACTTGTACTGTTAATTGGAATAAGTAATTAAGTTTGTACCTCCAAAGCTAGCAGTTTGACTTGTCTGAAGACCTAATAAATAAAGCATATGCTGATTCAGGATCTTTCACTCTAATAAATCTTGATTTTCTAAGTAAAAATAAATCTATTGCCTTACAAAAGTAAGATGATTGCTTGTTTGGATCTTGAAGTTCATTTCAAGAAGGTTTTTAGTGCTCAGTATAAAAATACCACTTTGGCTCATATGCCATGTTTTTTTTATTACTTTTAATAAGATTACTAGAAATGCATTTCAGTAAAACATTATGTAGAGAATGTGAGTCACATAACCTAACTTCCAGCTTTCTGGGAGTATGCTCTTATTTTCATATAACGTTTTAAATTTCTGATAGTATTTTCTTTTTCACTGCTTTGTAACAGATTCTTACGTATCCACTAACAATCAGTTTATAATGTTTTCAAACTCTGTTTAAATAATGTGTTATCAGAGTTATTTAGCATATGTAATTTGTCAGCTTTTTTTTGTTTGTTTGTTTCCTTTGGTAAAAAGAGTTAATAGCTTTCTGTACATCCTTTTTTCACTTCAATCTCTCTAAAATATGACCTGTGATAACAGTTATTCAAAGAAAGACTGACCAACTTTATCCAGTGATAGCTGAATAGATTTCCTGAATTGGTTAAACAGATCTTTTACTTGTGATATATTTGCCTTGTATTGTAATTATAGGAATCTGTTGTCCAACAGGTAGCTTATCCAGGGGCAGGACAACTTCCATACATTATTGGAGGATCAGATTTGATTGCTCACCACGCTAAAAAGAATTCTGAGCTAGAAGACTGGTTAAGGCAAGAAATGGAGGTAAGGAATTCTTTCTGAAATATGAGCAAACTTGACTCATACCAGTCATACCAAACTGTGGGCATTTCTGAAATACTTTAGAATTTTGTTTTTAAATAAAACCTCAGCCAGTTAACTGCCCCCACATGCTTATAGGAACATACACATTAAGAAAGTTACTGGAATTTAGAAGTCAGTGGTAAGGCTCATTTTTTCCTGATTAGTTGAATTAATTTTACATGCAGTATTCATATAATTGGAAAAACTGATTTAAACAAAATCAATAATGTAAAAAAGAATGATTTTTTTTTTTTAAATAAGCAGAAGAAGCATTATGGACACGTGTGACTTCTAAAAATGTGACAGAGAACTAGGAAGAACTTCTGTATGCCAATCAGTGTTCAAATTGTTATACAGTACAATTGATATTCTGCTGTTGAACAGAACAGAAACTTGAGTAAAATTCTGTTGTAGTAGACTGAAGAGATGTAGTAAAAATAAATTCTTTTTTTTCCTATTAGAAAAATCTTCATCTTTGTATGTAAAAGTTCTAAAAAACATTGTATTCTATTATCGCCTTTCTCTAGCACTTTCATTTTCCGGTGGTTTCTTCAATACTACTTGTTGATGGTTTTCTGTTTCCACAGCCTGATTGAGATACTGTTACATCACTGTTTTTTATCTCCTCTAATGCAAACTGAATTTTTCTTTGATTTTTGTGATCATTACACACCAATAATCACGTGTTTCTAGAATCATGCTTAAAATGCAAAACACCTATTTCTGACCAAAACTGGTATCTTGCACACACTAATCCATTCTCTTCGTTGGTAGCAGTAGCCAAACCCGAGTAATGCAATATAATATTTGATGTGAATATGATTCTGTTTGGAGTACCTAGAGAGAACATATTTCTTCAGGAAGAACTGTGTTATTGCAGGGATATATTGTTCTGTAGGGTTCATTAGCTTCTTCTTTACATCAGTTATTGATTAGACTTATTTTCTTAGGAACAGAACCGACATGCAAGAGAAGAATCGCTTGCTGATGATCTCTTTAGGTAAGAGTTTTGTGTTTGTGCTTAAAAAACACATATAATTTTTGTCACGTCTTTTTCTGGACAAATTCCAATTTTGTAAAATACTTCTTTGACTATTCTTTGAAAATTGCATTATTCCCATGTATGGAATATACTCCAAACGACTCATCAACTTCTCTCAAAATTTTTTATGCGTTTAATTTTCAATTTAACTCAGATTCACTACAACATTTTAGTGAGAACATTTTCTAACTAAAATGTTGCTATTTCCTGTTTCATATGCACCAGCTTGATTGTTCACAAGGGTGAGAAGACATTCTGGGGTCAGGCTTTCTGCATTTAGTGGTTCCTAGAACCTAATAAAGTGTTTTGGTGTTACAATTAAGTCAGCCACCTGAACTCCCAAGAAAAGGTGACGGGATCTGCCACTTTTTCATTCTGGCTGCAGCACTTGTTTGTCCTGTGCTGATTCACTTGAGGGAGCTAAAGCAACAGAGTACCAGTTCTGTGAAAAGGAGATTGGCAGGACTGCTTTCTTTTTTGCCATTGTTTTTGAAGTGATAATTCCCAGAATTAAAAAAAAAATTAGGTGAATCCTTCAGTGTAGCCCTTCTTTGTCCCTAATCTTTGAGACCATAAGCTGTTTTCAGATCCATTCACAATGAAAGAGCTCCTACCTTTTTTACTTGTTAGAGACTCCTTGAATGCTTTACCATCTTTCCAGTTTTCAGACTGAGGAGATGAGGCATTTTTGCATCAAGCATTCTGTGCTCCTGACATTGTAGTAGTCGTTAATTCTGTCTTAATCAGTGCTCAAGTCACTGGATTTTGAGAGATTTCTTTGGTAGATTCACCTTGGCTGTTTGCCATTGCTTCTTGCCATAACTCATTACATTTGCCTCTAAAATAGAGGCTGTTTCAGCAGTTTTCTTCAATAAACCTCACTTCATTTGTCTACCACTTTCACTAATCTTTCTTTTTCAAGAGGGAATTTTTCTTTTTCTTTTTCAAAAGGGAATTGTCCTATTCATTTGATTTCCCGTCCAGTTACTTTCAACTGTAATAGTAATTTAATAATCTATAACCACATTCTAATTAAAAAAAGTTCTAAGCCAGATTTTCCATTTCATCCAGTTTTGCATCAGTAATGCAGCCTTTAAATATATGTCAGTTATGAAGACGTTTATAAAAACATGGTGCAGCTTGATGTTCCAAAACATCTTTCAAAACACAGCAGTGGAAAGTTGGATAATTTGCATACTTCATGCTTAGAAAAGTTTTTACCTCGACTCCAATTTATTTAGGATATTTACAGAAGTTTCCACAGTCAAAAATACAAAACCACTTCATTTAATGTTCATCAATTTGTAACCTATTTCTAATTTTGTCTTTAATTCTGAGTAAAACTACTTGGCGTAATGCTAATGTTAACAGCTGCAATTTTCCATGAAAATTTGCATTTGAAGAAGTCATTAGGAAAAGTAGCAGTACTCAAAGGTAAAGATGAGCTAGAAAGAAATGCTGTTCCCGGAACTGCTACTGAGTACGTAACTGCGATAGACAAGCAAGGGAATGCATATCGTACTATCTGCTAAGGCTACAAATAAATGTTCAGTAATAGCCCTTTGTATCCTTCAATCCCTCTTCCCAACAAGGTCTTTTGTTTCTTTGTGCATTCACTCACAATAGTGAAACCTCTGTAGTCCTTTTTCCATTTCAGGCCACAGGCACTGTACAGTTTTCTTTCTCTGGTAATGTTATTTGATTTCTTTTTGTCTGGAAAACATTATCCAGGCTTCATTTAACATGGAAAATGGCTGGAGGTGAGGTGGAGGAGATTACATAAAAAGATGTTCATAACTGTCACTGTCAGCATCACCACAGACAGTCACAGACAGGATTGAAGCTGTTGGTGTCCTGATGGTTTCCATCATGTATCATCCCCTTCTCCTTTCTGCTTATCTTTACCCCATTTCCTCTTCCTCCTCCCAACCCCCCAAAACAGGATTTGTTATCCAGGACATATATAAATGTTAGAACTGCTGTGTTACGCTGCCATAGCAATAAATTAAAATAAATGCTTTGAGATTTTGAGATCTCATTTTGTTTAGCAAAGATTTCATTATTTTCTTTGGTTTTATGTGAAGAAAAAAGCAAGGGCTGTTTGACTTCTCACCTGCGACGTGCTTGACTAACAGTAAAAAAAAGTGTATTAGGTAGAAAAACGTGATGAAGAAGGATGTTTTTGTCCAAATCACTATTAAAGAAACATGATACTGCATATAAACATATGTAAGAGCCATTCAGGAAATTTTACTGCATTACCAGTTTGTGCTGTTAATTAACAGTTAATAATAGATCACGTCGTTCAGAGGGTAAACTTCTCACTTTTCCCAGAAGTCTGAGTTATGTAGCAACAGGAGTCACTTTTAATACCTTTCTAGTCATATGGTGATGTCATTTGGCTCACAAGTTATCACGATTTCCTGCCTAAGCAAAAAGTGTCTTGATGAATGAGAGCAGAATTAGTGGAAGTAAAACTGCCTGGTCATTCAGTTGTGTCCATAACTTATTCATGCGTGAATACAAAACACATCAGAATTTCAAAGAAGTGACATAGGATTTTGGGAGATGAAGCACAAATGGAGAAAAATAGAAGGCCCAGGGACCGCAGGATCAGGCAGAGGCAAACTGTAAGCGTATTGCAGTGAATCAGGTAACTAGTATATCCAGAAAGTAGATATAAATTACTAAAAATCAATCAGGAAGCTACATAAAAGGGAAGGTAAAGCAAGGAACTGCTTTATGTGGGAATTGGAAGCAGCAGAAGGGTTTGGTCTGAAGGAGTTGTGGCCGAACGTTGTCCATTGCTATGAATGTACAGTACACACAAGAGGTGGAAGGATGGATGTCAGGGGTCAGGTGTTAGGGAGGATACTTCTCCAAAACACCTTACAGGTAAAAGAATAGGAGGAGTGGAGGCGTTGCCCTGTATCTCAGGAAAGGGATAGAATGTGAAGAGCTGTCATTAAAGAGTAGCCATGAACAGGTTGAAAGCTTGTGGGTAACGTGTTCAAGGAGGTGTTCGGGGCCAGGTTGGATGGGGCCTTGGGCAGCCTGATTTAGTGGGATGTCCCTGCCCATGGCAGGGGGGTTGGAACTAGATGATTTTTAAGGCCTTTTCCAACCCTAACTATTCTTTGATTCTACACCTTCCTCCCCTTCCTTTTTTTTTAGCAAGGAACGTAAGGTTGGGACATTAAAGGCTCAGAGAAGCTTCTTTTTTGTGCATCAGATTTGAAGTCTTTAAGTAGGAAGTCAGTGAAAATTTAATAAAGATTATCTCTGGTTCATGCAGAGTTTCTTGTTTGTGTCTTCAGTCAAATTGTAGCAGTTGTAGTTACAGAAGTGCAGTCAGGGAAAGGACTGAACACTGACCAATCCCTTGTTGTGAATGTGTAATAAAGCTTCACATTATTAACTTTTAGTCTCATTGTTTTACTTATTTGTGACAAACTTTCTTTTATGTTGCAGATATGATCCTAATGTGAAAAGGAGAAGATAAATTATGACCTGAATTTACAGCGACTCTCTAGCAAAATGTGCTTTCGGTTCCTTAAGTTTGCTGCTTAAAGTGTGTAATGCATACTTACGTATGACTGTTTGAGCTATATGCAAGACTTTTTTTTTAGTCTTGCTTTTATTAAAGAAAAAGAAAAAGAAAAGTTTATTTGACTGCTTAGTGCTTAACAGATTGCACATTTTCCACACCTTAACATTATTTACTTCAGTAAGTTACGATAGGTTATTTTAGGATTCTATTTTAGGCTGTTTATTTCTAATGTTTGCTTATCAGTAATGTTCTGGGAAAAGAAAGCAAGTTAGCATCAGACTTATTTTTTTAAGAAAGGTTTTGTTAATTAGATTTTTGTATATTGTCAGATTGGTCTTGAGGTGGAGGTTTTTGAAGACTTCATGAATAAGTTAGACCAAACTTTAAATTTGTATCTGAGTAAACAAAACATATTTAATATTGATAAGGGCAAGCACCTTCCTAGTTTTGAAGCTGGTGGCATCCAATTATTTGTAGGCAGCCACCAACATAATATGACGGCAGATTTAAAATAAATGTTTAAATTCTGAAGTTCAGTGATTTTTGCCCTGTTACATCTTCAGAGCTTCAATATTTACTTGAACATCCTACAGTTAGACTAGAAACATTCCTATAAACTCAGAAAAAGATACCCCAAAATCTTGCAGCAGCAACAAGCTGTAAAATTTGGTTTCTTGGAAAGGGAGAGAGAGGCAAGTGCAGCTTCTTTTTCTTCATATTTCCTTTTCTTTGCAAAAAGGAAAGACCTACGTTTTGAAAATGATATTTAAGAGCAAAAGATTGTATACAGAAAACCCAAAAGCTGCATGATCAGAACCATCAGATTGTGAGAGCCTCTGTACTTTCCTCTGGTGTTAAATGAGAAATAATGTTGTACGTTCCTCGGCAGTGTAAATTCTGATATAATGTCTCATACCCTGTAATGTGGTTTTATTTGTTATAAGACTCAAGTCTGAGAGGAGAAACCCAAATTTTATAGTTTCCAGGAGCCATGTGGTCATGGAAAAAGCACCTCAAAAATAAGATTTACAAATAAAAACTGGTTCAGGAGTTGGGGGAATTTTATGGGAAAATAAAATAAAAAAAAAAAAGAAAAACTTGAAAGCACCACACCAGGGAGTGGCAGAGAAGCCACATCCTTGCTGTTGGAAATACTGTCCTTTATCCATGCCTTTACTTTTTTCAACCACTTTATGAAAAATCTGGTCTTCAACATAATTCCAACATCTGTATTGAGAAAACTGCTACCCATTTTTGAGTTAGGAAAGCTCATCTTAGTGATCTGGGAGTTTGGAATTTGAAGGATTCCCCTGGAAATACAGTGAGAAAAACCTTCCAGATTTTCCTCCCAGCTGTATGGAGCATATAGATGAAGATGGACAGTAGCTCCCTCACGTTTCAAGAGGTAGAATGGTAGTATCTCCTTTCTTCTGAGAGGAGGTAATTTTGTTGATGTACTCGGAAGGAAAGCAATTTCCTCTGGCAAGAGCTCAGAGCGTGCAGCAAGATTATCTGCGCTATTTTAAGCCACTCTGTGTGTCAGATTTGAAGAAGAAGGGACATGGTTTAGGGGATGTTAGGAATGGTTGGACTCAATGATCCGGTGGGTCCTTTCCAACTTGGTGATTCTATGATAAGAGCATCCTGAGATCGGTGCATATCAAGACAGCAGATAAACTGAAGTCACCGTGGTTGCATGGTCTCAGAAAATATTTGGTCTTCAACAACCAGCCTTTCCTCTGGTCTGTTTTGGCATCTTCTTGATCACTTGATCAGGGCTGTTCAGAGTGCTACACCAAGTGCAAGACCTGTACCCCTGAGTTCAGCAATAGCCATGAGAGTGGGTTTGTATCTTAACTTGTATCAGGGCACGTGACATCAGATTTCTTTGCACTCTCACAGGCAGCTGTGTGCTCTCAAGAGTGGAAGGCTTTGTTGGGATTCCCATGATGCTGAGGTGAAAAAAAAAAAAAGTAGGGATCAGCACTTGGTTAAAGATACACCCTCTGTATGTTTTGGTTTAGGTCCAACTGGAGGGTGCCTAATAAGGGATGGTTTAGTTTCTAATTCAGTTGCATCTGCTGTCTGGTTCATAAGAAGCCTTTAGACTTGTGAACCTGAGCCTTTTGCTATTTCAACATGAAGTTATGCTTGCATTAAAAGAGAAGCTTAGAAAATTAAACCTTTGCTTCTTACCATTGGCTTGAATTGCAATTCTAAATTCATGCAACCTATTCATAATAGTGAAACTTTTCTTCAGTTTTAGCATAATTGTGTCATGATTTTTAGCTCCAGACATTAGATGAAACATGCTTGTTGGTTTACTGGTTTAGGCCTTCTGTACTGAAGTTTCTGATGTAGATGATAAAGGACACGATCCCAAGTCTTTGAGAGTCTGAACATCCAATAAATTACATCAATATTTGCCTTACCCCTGGAACTAGGGCATTAACTTGACCTGATGTTTCCTTTATTTACTAAAATATACTATTGTGGGCTAACACCAATAAGCAGCTAAGCCCACTGCTGCTGCTCACTTCCTTTCCCCTCCAGCAGGTTGCAGGGCAGAGAATCAGAAGGGTAAAAGTGGGAAAACTAATGGGCCAAGATAGACACTTTTATAGGAAAAGCAAAAGCTGTAAGCACAACCAAAGGCAATTAATGTTGCATTCTCCAGTTCATAACTTTTATTACATGCTCCATTATCATTCTGTGGGGCTTGTGCTTTGTAGTTTCAACATTCAGTTTGCTGATTTTCTGAGAGAACTTGTGTGATGTTGATTTTTTTAGCTTAAAAAAAAGTTCAGAGATGACATCTAAGGTTTCTCTTATGTGCCTCAAACCACAATCTGCAAGCATCCCCATCTTACTGACACTGACAAAATGATGCTCGTCACCTAAAAATACATCTAAGCAGAAGCTTATCTTCAGATCTCGTTTCTTGCATTTTTCTGTGTACCAAAGTTTATTTGAGGGTTTATTGGGATAGCTTTTTTATAGCAATAGATTTTTATAGCATATGTTATCTTTGTTCATGCTGCTCAGAGGAAGGAGATTCACACAATACATAAACTAAATATACTTTTTATTAGCAAGGCTTTAAAAATACAGTCTTGCATTCAGCAGCTTAACTGAACACATTTTAGTGAAGATTTAATTATTCCATGCACCACTGAAATAGAGGATGGGTGCTGTATCCCTGCAGAAACAGCATGCTTAATTTTCAGTTAAACTCACACCAGTTTCAGCTGACTTCCCCTCTTTCCTACATCAGTTGTAGAAGCCACTGCCCTTTTTGACAAGACAACCAAGATATTCTTACTGTTGAAGTTTCCTTTCTACTCATTCACATCTCTAAGTCTGCCCCTTTTTCTCCTGCCCTTACTCCTCCATCCTCTCCCAGGGTGTGGGCTGGTGCAGCAGGGCTGGCCTCTCCCACGTTACTGCAGTTTCTGTATGCTGAAATGGTGTTCACAGTCAGCTTCCTTTTCCTCTATCCACTGACATTCCCATCAACTTCCTCTAGAACACTAAGCACCCTTCATTATCTCCATTACTGTGTCAGAGAGGCTTTATTCTGTGCGTTTACCCTCAAACATCAGTTTGTAACTGAGACAGTAGCTGAATTCTCTGCTATATATGTACTTCCACCCCCCACCCCACTTCTCCTCTTACCAGTCCATTTTGCAGATGTGATCTCTCAGTCCTTATTCTTACTCTGTCTTCCCTCTCTCTCCTCCCCAAAAAGTAGCCTTTCTCTTACTCTCTTCCATTTCTTTAATCCTTGATCACATTTGGCCACATCTGGTGGTGGAGTCACAAATTCGCTACTTCCAACTGCATTCTGGTTGATCTGGCATCTCTTTAAAACTTAAGCCAAACATGGCAAAACCTGAACTCCCTTCCATTATTCCTCACTCTTCCTCTTAGAATGTTTCAATAACCACTATCGCCACATTCTAGAGAGATAGTTATGAAAATGCTATGCAAAATCAGATCTCCCTAATGAGCAGCTTTCTCTGTCACTTGCTTTAGCACTCTGCCCAGACCACTCTGCCCCACCTTTGTGTCAGAATCTCTCTCAAGCTTTGTCTACAGCACTGGATCCATGCAAACCAAACTTTGTCCTCGTTCTGAACACTACAACTCCGTGAAGGCCTCTTCCTCCCCATAGTCTGCTTTTTTTTTTTTTTTTTTTTTTCCCCCCTCTGACTTAAGAGTTCCTCACTTCTTGAAACAAAAATAATTGACTTCCAGGTGAAACTGGTTTAATATTATTCCTTCAGCCTTTCACCTGTCAGTTTTCACAGATGAAGATAGACCAAGCTTAGCATGCAAGTCTCGGGTACATTTATCATCTAATCAAAGCTGAGGTTTAGCTCACAAGTTGCTTGCAGCTTAGAAGAATATACATCAGCTGAAATGTTCTCTGCACATTTACATTGCTCACTGAACAAAAAGGGTATGACCCAAACATACTCCAGCAAAAGCGGAAATACTGATGCATTTCACATGGAAATGACATTTACATAGTATTGTATCTCCAAGTCTGGGTGTAGTGTGCGTGAAAAAAAATTAAGTGGATGAATTTAAGCCTTTATCTCATTTAGAACTGAACATCCACAACCAGTGTACCAGAACTAACAGAATGGGCGAGATCAGAGTATGGGCTTTCCAGATTGTGACAGCTAGATGTAAGGTAGCAGGATCAGTTCTTGAACAGCAATAACTCAGCATTCACATAGAAGCTGGTCCTAGAATCTAAACTGATGAAAACAAACCATTTCCCTCTCCATGGAATATGCTCTGGAACTGTATCAAAACTCTCTGATCACCTTGTCTCTCGCTTTAGATTTGTGGACAACTATTTTTTTCCCTACATACCTCACTGAAAAAGAACCTAAAAATGCCAAGATTCCATAATATTTTGTGAATACATATTAAACCTTTTTCATTTTCTTTATGTGGGCATGTAAGTCTACAGAGGATGTCCAGGAATATGAATTTTAGTTCTTTCAAGCATCCACTGTAGGTGACGTAGGCTGATGCTTGTACATTGCCAGTGATCTCAGAATAAAGAGAGGAAAGTGCAAATTAGATTAATTCAGTCACCAGAATGAGTCCTTTCAAAAGGATGGGACAGCTAAGAATACAAAGTGTATTTTTTCCCAGGTTCTGATGACTACTGATGACCTCTAGGTTATAAAAGTTATCTTAATATGCCCTATGAATACAAAAAAATTACTGTTAGAAAATCAGCTAGCATGCAGTCTGGTGTAATGTGAACTCAAGTTCACAGTTTGTATAAGCTGAGGTGTCCCATAGTGTCTGCAAAGACAAAACCATCCCTAAAACAGTGCTGAGCTTCACTATAATTACTAAATTATACTGCAAGACTTCCCCCCCCGGCTCAGTAATCCTTGTTCCTTATGCCAAAGTCATCCTTGATCATGCATTTCCTTGTGTAATTCAAGCTTCATATATTAGCTAAACATAAACACCTTATTTGTACCACATTCCCAAAATGCAGCATTTTTCAGAAAAAGAGCTGTTTATAATTTAATATCCTAGCTACAATTCGTACACTTAATGTCACCAAAACCTGCCCTTCTTTGTCAAAGAATGTTTCAGTATCCTTTGTTTCTGCTAAATAGAATCAATTATAGTTATTTCAAATGAAGTATGAATTTTATTTCAGGTTGGGCAAGGGGAGGAGGGGGAAGTCAGTGTCCAAAAAGCTGTCATGTCACTTGAGGTACTGTGCTCCCATCTTGCACTCACCTCAAAAAATAATCCAAAGCAATGACAGAATGTTGTTACTTTATTACCTAAGTTAAAGTGTAGGTGTAAACCTTTTAGCATTTTTTGTTCTAAAACTTCTTCAAAATGAAATCATTACTATATGGATGATAATAAAATGGAATAATCGGCTGCCTTTAAGGCATACATGTGCTGCCTCTTGCTGTCTGGAAACATTTGGGAGCTAGCACTGTTACAACACAGATTCTGCAGTGACCTAAAACCAACTTCTTGCTTTTTCAGAAGTAGAAAACATGGTAACAGTGCAACCAAGCCTCTTTGCACACCACCTTACTGACCTAGTAAGGATCATTCAGTGGAATTAATCATTAAAAAAAAAAAAAGGTGCCTATACTCAGCAGGCCAGAAGGAAAATACAGTATACCCCAACAATTGCCGAAGTGCTCAGGACTCGGGACCTACAGCTGTGGGATGCACTTTCGTGTCCCTTACTTAATATATAGGTGCTGTTTATGGAAGTAATTCCCTTTCCATGCATTCACTGGCAAGCCCAGCCTGCCAGCCTCAGGCAATGCATTTTCCTGAGCAAGAGGAGAACCTGTTATTGTCACCACTCTGTCTGGATTACTTGCAGAACAGATTTCTGTGTTTACGCATCGCAGTAAAACTGAACTTTATTCTTTTGTGGAAATTGTTTTAAGCAGAAGTCAATCACTTACCAAAAGAAAGACTGTGCTGTTTCCTACTGCCCCATTAGGTGCCTTCATTAACAAGCACCATTGTTAAGTAATCACAAACCAGGCAGATTGTTAGAGAAATCTACTATCACACTATCACTATGTTAGGGAAATCTACTATCACAAATCTTAGTTCCAGTTCAACAGCTCAATACTACTCAAAATAATCTTAGGAATAATTTAGCTAGGAGAGAACTTCAGCATCAAGAGCCAAACCCAAATATAAAAGACATTTACCCGCTAGCATATTAGAAACCACACAGTATGTGTTAACATACCTTTACAAATTCTGTAAATCCAAATGAAATTCTTTCAGCTAAAAATTATATTCTTCCTACCTGTATTTTAATAATAAAGTTTAAGTACTAAGCATCCTTTTTAAATCCTGATCTTTCAAAGCTTATCTTTCTCACTCAAAGAGGAGATGAAAAAAGCAGTTTTCCTTCTGGGAACTAATGTAACATACAAGAAATTCGAATTTTTATTTTTTTTTAAACAAAATATTTCCCAAACAACAACTATTCAGTGCCAACATCTAATCCATAATAAATGCAGTAAGCATGATATAATGCTTTAGGTAAAACTATCCTAAAGTGAGGCTTTAATTTTTACATCTCTTATTCTCTCAAAATCGGAAATCCAACAGCAAGAAACTCCAGCTACAACTTTCAACCTAGTAATTCCTAGAAGAAACAGGATGATTTTTCAGTAAAGCTTTGGTTATACTGGCTTGATAACCGTGACCACTGAGAAAGTTTCTCTGCCCAACTAAGGGGTCTAGACAGATGCAATTTTATCTCAAAAATACCAGCAAGACTGAGAGAAGGTAAAAAAGAAGTCAGTTAAACCTCAAGGTGCTGTAACACTTCAGTGAAAGATACCTGTGTACTAACAGGATTAAAATACCTGCTAAAAATTTGTCACTGCAACACACACAACCTGTAAAGAACCATAGCAGCTGAGGCTAGAGATTTGACTGTTTGAAGCTTCCCCCCCTGCTTTTTGCAAAACAAGGTAAATTGCTTCATTTGTTTTGTTGGCATTTTACAAATTTCACGTGACAAATGAAAATGCAGTAACATCCCATGATCTGTTGTATTCAGACATATTGACACAAAAATGAAGGAATTCAATCACAGCGCAAGTGTATTCCCAATATATTAACTGAAATAAAGTTCTATAATCAAGTATTTAGCACTTATAACACTGATTCTCAGTTAAAATTATCAGATATCACAGGTTTAGGATAGGTTTACACAGTTTCTGCCAAAGAAGGCAAATTATAGAATCTCAATTCAGTTACGAAGAAAATAAACCTAGAATTTAGCATAATTAAAACCAGCTCAAATACCAGTATAAAAAAGTATATCTTTAACTAGTATTGACAATGCATGGTTAAATTCAACCAAACAGAAATTCAACGCAGAAATTAATAAAAATGTTGCTTCATTTGTTTATTTTTACACTATTGAGTTGGCTCTAAACTAAAATTTAGTATTAGTAGTAGCATCGGTTCATAGATTATTTTGGAGTTCCATTTTAAAATATTCATTTTAATCCTTGCATACATTACCTTTTCAACTTCTAAGTTGAAAGTTAGAGTAACTTACTCAAGCACAACGGCCTGCAGTAGCCACAGAACCTCGTAATTCAGTAGGCACAGAAAACAGCCATTTATTGCATACAGGCATCTACAAATTAGGAAAGTTAGACAGCTAGGAAACCAGCACACACTAGCAGTTTCACAAAGTCTAAGCCTAGTTTCCTTTCAGAAATCTGCTCAAGTTCTAATACGGAGATTTTAATCATGCAAATACAATACCTTAAACTGACATGACATTCTTCAACACAAAAAAAAAGCCCCAAACAAAAAATTAAATTAAATAACATCTATTCCATCACATTGGACCTGAATTAAAATGTTTGGTAGTAAATCACTTTAAACCGAGCACTTGGCCTAGTCAGAGTTCTGGAAATTAACTGAAGTTTATCTAACAAGCTGTTGCTTACCTCACTATGGTGAATTTCCCATAAATGTGTTTGGGTAAACTTTTTCAGCAAGTGAAATCTAGGTATTATGTTATGAAGCAGAAAGATGAAAGTTCAATTCAGAGGTAGGTACAAAGTTAAGTCTTTGTCTTTCATTACAAGCTCTAAGATTTACAGGAACTACAGCATGTTTGTTTTGGGTTTAGTTTATTTTTTAGCTGGCTGTAAGACATGAGCCATTTTCAAGCTTCAAAAACTGCAAGCTAAAAAAAAAAGAGAAATAACCAGTACTTGGTCAAATGGGACATGAGACTATCTATCACCCACCTTCATCAGTCAAGTGATCCCATTCAGTCTTCCTGAGCTAGGAAGCAAAAACCCCTTCCATTTTCTCAGGTACTTAATTTTTCAGTAGTACACTAATTATATTGACTCTGTAATAAGAGCACTTACAGCAGTACTTTATTGTTTACATAAATGCATATTCTCAGAATGTAGACATCACTGTAGGGGGAACACCTCATGTTAGTCTCTGCACTCACCCAACTCTAGGCATAGGCATTAATGGATTGTGTCAAATCATGTGTGTTAAAGATTAAATGGGAATGTTTATTCTTTTATTGCAATTATCAAATAGGATAATTTATAACTGTTGAGGAATACTTCTTGCTTACAGAAATCCTTCTTACAGTAAAAAACATTTTCCTAAGTGCTCATGCCAACTATTACTGTATTGCTATGGCAAATAAATAAACATCCTCGTTTCAAAGAGAAGACTCCAAATTTGCTTTGGGACCAAGAATCACTTTGTACTAAGCAAGTTTTTTGCTTTTGTAAGTTATTTTAATTTCTTGGTAAAAATATGTTGTCACCTTTGACACTAAATTGTAAAGCCACTCTGGTAGGCATTGATTTTCCCAGAGGAATTCTGCTCTTTTAGCTGAGCAAGAGATGACAGGCAGGACAATATAAGTTAGTCTCATTTTCTGTTTATCTGGAAGTAATTCCAGTTGAGTAGAGATCAGTTGTAACAGCAGATCAATTTTTTGTATTTTGAAAAGGTGAAGTACTGTAGTATCAGCATCCTTTACCAAGCAATACAAGTGCAGGTTACTTGTATACAACAGAGATTTGACTGCTATCAACTTTCGCTGCCAGTGAGTGTTCTGTTAGACTACATTTGTAATCCTGTATGTGAAAGTTTCTAACATCTCATTTATGGTACCCCATCACCTCCTCCATCCCCACTTTCCATCAATTCGTGTTTCTTCTTTTGTCTTACTGCCAAGCATCGTGCAATGCCCAATGCACCTCCTTTTAGAAACCGCACAAAGTTGTCTCCCACCAGAGGGCCTAAAGCAAAGAGGTTAGCTTCTTTAGTGCATTCATAAGTGTATGGATCAATCTCTATAGGATTCCCCTTGCATGTGATGGGCTGATTAGAGTGATGGCCTATGCTATGTCCTTGGTCCTTTAAAAAGAAAAGATTTGGGTGAGAACCTATCAGAACTAAGGCTACAGAAAACTTCAAAATTTTCTTCAGTCCAGAGGCACTCTGAAGAACACATTTCATTTCAGGCTTGAAAGAAAGTACATTGTGTTCAGGAAAACTAGTGTAAGCAGAATGTAGATTAGAGTCCATAGTATGTGACTGAGTACACATCATATGATAGACCTTATGGTATTCAGGGTAAAGCTTTTTAGGTAACTGTTTGAAAATTAGACTTGTATCAGTAACTCTTCTACGAAACACGTGAATTACTGGGATGTTGTTGTTGTAGGCACACAGCACTGCATCAGCTGCTGTAAGTCCAGCACCCACAATTAACACAGGATCTGCTTTCCCACGTAACTTTCCTTTGCTGATAGCAGCTCCGAAGTCAGACATGGAATGAAGCACAAAAGGGAAGTCTTCTCCTTCAACTTGTAGTCGTCCAGGAGAGTCAAAAGTTCCTGTGGCAAGTGCCACATTCTCAGCAAAGAGGCAGAAGGGCACATGAGAACCATCTGTCGCTCGCTGATAGCCTCTGACTTCCCAGTTTCTCTTAATCAATGATTTCTGTCCATCTTCCAAGTGCTGTGTTGAAAAGTTTTCATTTAGTTGACTTCTGTCTTCATCATCCTTTCCCCGGCAAAGCCTGGATACTGATGTTATGTAAACGTTATCTCTGAAATTCTTTTGGAGGCCCATGACTTTAACATAGTGTTTATAATAACAAGCTATTTCCTCTGGCATTACTCGATCACTCTTTATATTTCTGAAACAAAATTGAATGGTTCCAATTAATACTTAGACCTTATCAGTAATTTGAGTATCATATATGACACACTGCATGACAACTTTAAGAGGATTGAATCTGCTCAGTGTAGCTGACACTGGGTTAAATATCTTTAAATGCATTTGTTTTATAACTTTTTTTTAAAATAGTTGTAAATCTTTGCAATGTAAAGTGCTATGGCGATTAACAAATTAAGCATACTCTACAGTATCACAGTAGGTCTGTACGGGAGTGTTTTACAATGCCAGTTTAGCATCATGACTGTCAACAACACAATACTGGCTAAAACTTTACTTAGAGAGAATACGTTTACTTAGGATATAAGTAATTAAATATCATAGTAATTAAGTGCTTATTTAGAAACTCTAGGATCAATACATTACTTGAGCCAAGTATTCTTCATTATTCTTTGCAAAAGATCTCTCCCTTGGGTACATGTAAGTTCAGTTAAGTATCAAATTAAGTAGTTTCATATCCCAGGAATGAACAAAGCAAATATGACTCAGAACCTTAGCGCAATTATGTAAATGGGATTATGATGTCCAAGTGTCCAATAAAAAAATATTTTTGCACTGCAGTCCTGATTTTACATGTATCCTTTTCTCATGTTTATTGCATTCTCCTTTATAAAAACATAAGCTGAATATGTAATTATTTTGAACAGGTGCATAAATTTTGCTGCTTTTTTAGAAATAAGCTCTAGGAAGAAGGCAAAAGAAACAGTAGTGAACATCAGGATTGCCACTGAATTAAGTTTACAAGCATATTTACAAGAAATCAGCCTCATTCTCGTAGATTAACAAGATAAGAGCATATGTACTTTTAAATGTTTAGGTTACCACTGAAAATCCTGATGAGATCTTTTTTGAAGAGGATAATGTGACAGTGTGACACACCTGTTACAACAAAACTTTTACATGACTACAAGTTTTCATTAACATCAATATTTTTAAATATGTTTGTTTCATTGTAATGTAACAAGTCAGCATTTCTGGTTTTAGTTTTGTTGAAAATGATAATATAAACAAATTAGCTTCAGATAATAAGCAGCTTATGGGATTTCAGTTAATAAGGAGGCAAGATTACTGTGGTTATCTAAGAAAGTGATTAAAGAACAAAGGTACAGTATCTTCACTGTAAGTGTTGTCCTGAAATGAGTAATAGTCTGCCCTTAAAGACATATGCCCAAGTAATTCTACTTCTTTTGCCATACGTGGCAGAAGAACAACTTCCTTTAATTTTGCTAGAACAAAGTCAGGAAAACTAAAATTTTAGAAAGTGCTTATGTAAAGCATTCCTACGTTCATCTGCTGACACAGACCTTTGTGAACTAATTGTATAAAACAGTCAGCTTGTACAAGACAGTAACTTTTCTTTCTCTAAAATTTTTCCAAGAAACTTGGTATTAGAAAATAACATAAGGACATAATGAATTATGCTCTTCAAATTAAAATTCATAGATGGCAACATTTCAGATGCTGCAGCTTTGCCTGTAAAAGCAAATACTGAAATATACAAGTTCCTGAATGACAAGAATGCTAGTGTGCACAGCAACTTAAGTTGTATCTGCATTGAAAAAGGAACTTGAATTCATTTCCATAGAATTTAAATTCCTCCCTCGATCTTCCCTCAGCTCTGATCAGAACTGCTTACAGTAACAAAGCTTCTTTGTGAAGCGCTGCCAAAACACACCACTGCTAGAATGTATGCTTTCAATACACTCAAAGCAATTAACTCTGGCCAACCACTGTCCATTTTTTACCATCAGAATACACACAGCAGAATAATTTCCAGTGTCATCAAGCAATTCAATAAACAAGACGACGTCCTGTGAACAATGAAGTTTGAATGTTTTCCAGTTCTTAAAATAATGTTATCTGGATTCTTACAGCAACTCCATTTCCCAACTATGTTATGCAATCTCTTTACCTGCGTTTGCTAGCTGCCCACTCCTTAAAGGTGAGGCCAGGCAATTCCATCCAGTCTCCAAAACTGATTGTTAGCATAGAGCCTTCCATGGACTATGGAGAGAAAAAAACAAGATGCATGACCAGATACTTGAAATTGATACGTCTATGTAAAACACAGTGAAGTTCTTTTCATTGTACTCATTTACAGTAATAAAATACCAGAACACAAAATAATACCACGACATTACTTGAAGTGTTCATGAACTACTTCATGTGTTTCAGTTAACTAATATTTTAAGGAGCAACTACATGCCCTAATAAAGTAAAAAGTGAAGAGAGAACAAATGAAAGGGAAAGTAAAAGCAAGTTATTTAAAATACAAAGCAAGAAGAAAAAAGTCTGAAATCAACAGGGTATGAACATCAAGATTTAAGATTCTGTATACAGAGCACCTGGAAACAATGCAAAGGCAAGAGAAAAAAAAGTACTAGAGAAAACTTCATGATGATTCATTACATTAAAACTAATGAAAAACCCATATAAAACAGCAGCCACAGTCACAAATCCTCAAATTAAGGCCAAATATTTCCCTTCATTTTTCATCGCTTTATCATATGTGGGCTTTGGTAATTGCCCAGTTGAAACTGCAATTGCCATTACTATCTAAAACAACCTCTGATAGTAAGGAAACCCCCAAACCACAAAATTATCCTGGGAGAGATATGAAATCTTTACTCACATGCCAAGCCCCACCAGGTGGTCCTTTACCAAGCACTATATGGGGAATATAATTATGTTGTTCTAGCTTCCAGTGCAAAACCGGTGGGTAGTCATACCCAAAGTCAGCATCAGGATGAAGCAGTGTATCAAAAAGCACTGCAACTGGGTTTGAAGAGCGCCCTTCGAGGCCTTCAGACAGGTACTCCAGATCCTAAAATATGAAAGAAACTTTCATCTGTTCATGCAGCTTTTACTGTTCATCATGCTGTTATATACAGAAGTTGAATTTCTAAATTAAAGACAATTAGTTCAAGTTGCATTTTAAGTAGAGATAAGTATTTAATGCTGAGATTCAATCACAACACATTTCAGAAATAACTGCCATGACTCAGTTCTTGAATATTACATTTCACTCATTTAAAAATGACATGTTAATACCATTATTGTTAATGACACAGCAATACCAGGGCAGGTCAGTTTTTGACATTCATTGTAGAAAAAAAATACATAAGAACAAATATTCAGAGATCAGAACAACCTAATAACATTTATGTTTATAGATAGTGGACTAATTTTAACAAAGAATTGCTAGTATTTCTAGGAACCACATTTTGATAAAGCAAAACTGAAGTCCATGAACATTATGTTTTAAAGATTGAGTAGAAATGCCTCCTTTGACAGCTCTTACGTATTTCCAACACTACTTTATTATATTTTGAAATAATGGTGACATTTTAAGTATTATTTTTTAAAATACATTAAAACTAGACTTATTTTGCAAAGCCTTTAATGCAGGGAAGAATTTCTAGAACTTTTTAAATGTTCACATTTCACTATCTATTAACCAGCCATGTTCCAAAAACTTCATGAGGCAATGGTAAATACTAGAAGACAGATTAGAGATCTGAAGAAAGAACTGGCCACAAGGCCAATTTTTGCTGACAAAGACAGGGCAGTTTAGCTTCCTAAACTGGGAAAATCCCAGGGGAGCAGAGGAGGATAAAGTACCTGAAACATCTGTAGCCTAAAGCTTAGGCAATTTACTCTCCTGCCAAAAAAAATAAACCTTGAGACTTGAGCTCAACAAGACATGCAAACAGCACAGCACTAAAACAACAACCACCCTCTAACACTGATCAACCCCTACACTTCCTTACTACAAACACATATGCATGTTTGTATTCCAAATAAATCAGTCATGGAGGCAATACAGTTAATGATAGTACTGTGATTAATCCAGCAGAAGTATAGTGAAGGGAGTAGAAAACAAATGACAACATATCAAAGAAATTGACATGAGGAGAGAAAAATAGTGGAAAAGATTTAACCAATCAAATGAGATAGAAAAAGTGAATGTATAGGAGGATATACAGCACATACAGCACAAAAGCAACACAAACACTGAAGGATGTGTATGGTTCAGAAAAGAAAAATGAGTTGTATTTATAGAGGATATATGTCACTAATATTACTAAAAAAAATGAGTCTTCACATAAATTGTGCTATTCAGGAAGATTTTAACTTGAAGTACAGGTACTTGAAGTATGTTAGCACCATATATTCTTTTACAATATTGCCCAAACATCCTAGTACATGAAAGCTGCAATTCCTGCACCAGCTACTGCCTGACCAGATGGTGCTTTAGACACTTTTGGCAAGTAGTAAGAACATGACAAAGGGCAGACTGTAAGACGGAAAAAAACATCACAAAGACCACATGCCCCAAGACTGGATCTAACTGCAATGAGTTGCTTCTATTTAAATTAACAGAATAACAAAATAACTTATTAATGCATTAGAAATACAATTAATTAAGTGGGCTGGATCTTCACACTGCAAACTGCATAATTTTTTTGGATAAACAGTTCTTAAAATGTATTGCTTTTCATAAATAACTTGTTACAAGACACTGAAGAAGGTATACACTTCTCTTTATTTTACAGGTAGGAAAACTAGAGGCAGAGACATAAAGCTAGCTGTTTGAGACCACGCAGTTATTGAACTTTACTGTGGTCTAATTCTTTGTGAGGTGAGAATACTAAGAATATTAATTTTTTTTGTCTATAACCCTACTTATTTAAGTTGCAAAACCGTTTTAAACAGCATCATTAAAGAAAGCTAACTGTTTCATGATCCAGCTTGCAATCGGAAAAGAACTAGACAAGATGGCAAAGCTTACTTGATCAATAATGGAAAGATGTCGAGCCTCTTCTAATTTTGTATGTAGAATGGGGTTCGGATGAATGGCATCAGGAGATAAGTATGGCCTGTATCCAGAGAGCAGGTAAGAAAGACAAATTCCTGAAGGTCCATTTCCTGTTAAAGAAAGAAGTTACTGCTGTAGTAAAAATGTCAAAACCTAAAGTTTGCAGTCACTAAATAAGCAGCAACAAAATCATAAGGAAGTAGCTTAACGTGATACTGTCCTGATTCAAAACTGCTTATAAACTCTGCAGTAAAATAAAGCCTACCGTAGGAACTGACTACAAAAAAACCTGAGCAAAATGTTTTTCAGATAGCAAGAAATGTGCGACTGTTTACACCATGAAATAAAATGCATATAAAGGAATTTCAAAATTCACTAATCTTTTATGAAAATGATGCAATGGATAAGATCTAGCCTGCTTGTCAACCACAGTCACATCTGAATATTACTGCCATCTTAAAACTTTGTGTTCCCACTTACACTGATTACTGTAAACCAAAGACCAGGAAGACAACCTAGAGTATATGCTTTTCAGATCTGATGATAAAATAAAAAGGAAGAAAAAGAGACAAGCAGAAAGCTAAAGCCTGTGCAAGTCAGATGAGAAGCTATGGACACAGAACAATGGCAATACAAAAGCTGAGTGAAGACAGATACCGCAGATAAGTTGTAAAGTACAAGAAATTCATCTAAAACCAAATTAATCATTCGGCACTAGTATCAATTCAAACATCCTCCTAAATACTTTTGTAACATTTTATAATCCATTTTTATGCATTGTTATAATTTTATTAGACTAATTTATTTTCAAGTTATTTCCAAAGACATGAAATGGATGAGGCCAAAATGTTTCCATAAGGTAATTATTTCTGTTTGACTAGGATTAAACAAAGGAGGGAACCATGTTTATAACATGCTAACACAGAAGTAATGCCTATATTGCAAAGGCAGATACTGAAAGCTACAGAAAGCTAAAATCAGAGAAGCATGTGCTGTGATACAGAATTTAAATATGTGACTATGAACTCTTATTCCTATAGCTCATCTTCCTCATTAACTAAATGAGGAGCACAGTGTTCTCCTAATAAGGCACTATTCAGTATTTTGTCTTTGTTTTCCATCTAGAGTGCTACACATGGTATTTACCTCATACTATTCAAATTCTAGGCTAAGGATAAAGTTACTAAGTCATTCAAGTTTTTATGCAGCACTCACTGTTAAAATCTGAAATCTTATTTTCTACTGTTTCGGCTCTTGATGTCAAGGGTACACCCATTATTTCCTGTTTCCCATCACCTTTGCACACAGTATTTCCATCATCTGTTTCCGATCTCACTTTTCCAATGCCTGTTGTCTCCTCCCTTTTTGGATTTCCCAGTCCCTAAATCCCCCCATCAGTTCACTGAGACCCTGTTCATTCCCAATCTCTTCATACATCAGGCCCCTTTTACCAGCCCCATTAAGCTGCACTCACCACTCTGGTCCCCAATAACATTATAACTCCTACTTTATTACAGTGCTGAGTGTGTAGACTGATTACAGCCAATGGGCTACAAGAAAACCAGGTAGGCTGACTACAGATGAGCTCTTCAAAGGCTGAGACTGCTATGTTGTGAAAAAAATCTTCAACCAGCACATTTTCTCCAAAGGCCTAGAACCTGAACAACTATGTGAGAGACTGCACAATAAGTACCTTAAAGGCTGTTACCAAACAACCTGGGGTTTGCACCAGAAAATGCATGCAAAAATAAAGGCATTGGAGTGCCTGTGTCCTTTAAGGACTACTAAGCACTGGAATGGAAAAGACTGTCTAGGAAAGCCATAGATTTCCATCACTGGGATGTCCAAGACAGTTAAATCAAAAGCCTGTGACAAAAGGTTTAGATACTAGTGATTCTGCTTATTTCCCAAGCCACTTCCATTCTTATTTTTCCATAAGGAATCATTAAGACAGCAAAAATGCTCTTCCTTACTCTCACAAGCAGACTAGCATAAGATAGCCAGGTCCGCTTCAGTCCAGGAATTAATTTAAAGCTTAAGGCAGTTGCAAAGTCAGCCACTGGCCACGCTGGAGATGGATGTGAGAGAGAACCTTAGCAATACATTGAAACCATCCGTAACAAAATCATATGAAGCTGTGAGAACACTCTAATCACACCTATAGTTTACAAGCATTGAACTGAGTGGATTCTTAACTATTCATAGAATTGAATCTAGTGAATAGTAAAAGAAGTTGTTTCTTTTCACAAGTGCATAGCTAGATTTTTTCTCCTACTGAAGTGTAAAGGCAGCTACTCCATGACGGAAAGAGAAAAATGCGTGCCATATTCAAGGATGCCAGGCTAAAGATTATTCCTACTGGGTAAGACTAAAAAGAACTAAATGGATAACAAATGTTGCCAAAACAAAGGCTGCCAAGGGCCAAAGAAATTACTGAGGACAGGATTATGTTAAGGTGAATTACTCTCACTGAGCTCCCTAGTTCCCTCCTGGGACCACCCAGAGTGTGATCGAAACCCAGTTTCTATTCTTTATGCAGACTCACTCCAAGGGAAAGAAATTCCCTTGTGGATATGCTCTCAAGAACACACAAGATGAAGATTCAGCTGAAAGGCCTACAAACAGACTTGCTATGATTTTCTCAGAAAATTGTTGGAGGGGGAAGATCTTTTTGAAATGAGAAATTTACACCTGAGTTTGTTCTTTATTTATACACAAGGCCTCCAATAACAGCTCTGATTGTATGGTAGTGATATTTCTCAGCTGCAAACTTCAGATATGCAATCAATATCTCCCAAACCCCCACAGCCCTGTCCTTTTAAGCAGCAGTTAATTTTTGTTTGAATAGTATCAGAAGCTTCTCCTGATCAACACTAAACTACAGTGCAATCATCTTTAGATTACGTGCCTAAATTTAAAGCAAATATTATCAACTCCAAACATAACAGGCTTGTTATTTCAATGAAAATTTAAAACATTGTTTACACAATAATGATGAAAACTAGTACAGAAGACAAAACTGTTTAGCAGTTAGAATTCCAACATGAAATTCTTCAATCTCAACTTAAAATGGAATGTATCCGTTTCTTTCCAATTTCTTGAAGATGGGCACAGCACAGAAGTTACTTAATATTACCACAGTAACTTAGTACTCTAAGCAAAACTGCAGTAGTATATGCAGCACAAGCTTAGAATCAAATCTTAAATTGAACACCATATAGGGAAAACAGGCATTAAGCTAAAAAAAAAGGCAATATAAGTCATTGCTCCATTGTTAACTGCTTACACACGGGTCATCTTTCTTTCTGATCAATAAAATATGCAATGAGAAGATGGCCCTGTGAAGCTAAAAGAATGTTTAACTCCAGCTGTACAGGAATCCCATGGAGAAGATTAAACCAGCAAACAGTGTGGGTGTGCTTACGGGGGGGGGGGGGGGGGGGGGGAGCGCTGACAACTATTTTTGTATCTTCTACTACATCACTAAATCATTTTAGATCCATTCTAAGGGTCTTCAGATAGCCATTGAATTAGTGATAATAGAATGCCAATGGAGAAGATAATCTTGTGAAATGTCTCAAATCTATCTGTGAAAAAGCATTTGGGCAATATATTTGTTTTTCAAGTAGAAATAGTAAAGGCAGCTGTGTTTGGTGTCAGCACATAGAAAAGCCTTCTAGACAAAATAAGTATTGAGCACAGGTATTTGCATAATACATATTTGCAAAACTAAACAGTTGAACACTGAATCACTAACCATATGGCAAACCTATAGTAAGGCTGACAAAATGCCAGGAAACTGTTGCTCTTCAACTATGATGCAGGACTTGTCAAGTGATTCAGGTCTGTCACATCCGCGTAAGTGTATTACTTACATGTATTACTATTTCAAGCTATCATGAAAAGAGCTTTGAGAACAGGCACTGTACAAACACCAGTCTTTTAAAGCTGTGAAGACTGACTGTGAGCACGTTAAGTTGAAACATCATCCTCTGGAATCTCTGCCTCTTTGCAGGTACAATTAAAGCTGTTGTTTTGCTGTTGTCCCAACAGCTTTGGACTAGATTACTGAAAACCTCCTTTACTCCAGATCTTTTCTTATCCCCTCATTGAGTCATGGCAGTAAAGAGCTGGTGACCAGCTGTTGCTGAAAAACCTTGCCCCAGTACATATCATCCTGGCACTCTCAATTAAGCTGTGTACCTAAGGAGCCTGCTCCCTCTGAGGTCCTGTCATTCAGCAAGATTTTACAGATGCAAGCCTTTAACTATTTAATCAAGACAACAATTTACAGTATTAAACTGGCTGAATTGACTTGGACTAATTTTGGAAAAGGTGGGACAATATTCAGTGATAGCTGCAACAGTGAAAAAGACAACTAATGAGAAACGTTAGCATCTAACTAGCATACAGCACACATTTTACATTACACTTTTCACTGTCCTATCTGACCCCACAAATTTTTACCAGTCCACTACCAACAATCTCCCATGCAATCAGTAGTAGTCATATCACATTAATCAAACCCTATGTGATCAACAGAATCAAAACAATTCTTCCATTAAGATTTGCGTATCTACTGCCAAGTAAAGTGTCTCATTTTGTCAAAGCACAATTTGAATTTAAACATACTCTAGTTACTTCTTTAACATAATTTTATGGACTGTTGTTAATCATTAAAACTGCATTACTCTAACAAATATCTTCACTTTAAGGATGCTAAGCATTCGTTATTTAATGATAAATTACTTCGTGCAACAGATCTACAAAGGCAATGGCAGTGACAAAGAATCCTAAAAAAGTATTAAAAACTCACCTATTACTACTACAGGCAGAGTAAGGAGGGAGTCCCCAAGCAGAACAGTTTCTTCAATTAAAGGCATTCTTTTAATCTTCCTCTCAAGGCTGTCACCAAAATACTGGACAAAGGAATTCAAAAGCTGTCCTTCGGTTTCAGGGCTGTTGTAGCTTCTAAATAAGAAGGACGGATGGGAGAAAACTAAAATGAAACAGTTGAACTGTGGTCAGAACAGTCTCCTTCAAAAATAAAGCTGCTTTCAATGCTTTACTTCAAGAGCCGTGGAATTGGCAAAACTGAGACCAAAACAGATATGCTTCATCTAGTTCTCAAAACTTTACTCTTCAGCACAGCTTTTCTAACAGAAGATTTTTAGAAAGTCCACTCTCTCCTAGAAAGTCTACAGAAGGATAATAAAAAGGCATAGATGGCTCTGCAGAGATGCAGGTTTCTGATTTCAGCCTATACAAAGCCTAACTATAATCAACAAGCATTATTTTGATTCCACAAATGGCAGAACTCATTCCTCATTATCCTTATCAAAGGAGGAGAGATATACACTGCCCTGCCAATAAACAACTTTAAGTCCAGCCAAAGGCTGAAGGAGCAGCTAAAGTATAATACAATACCAGCCATTCGCATCGCCTGTCTTCCACAGAGGACTCTGCCTCGACAAATTTCTGTTTGGGTAGGATTAAGGTTAGCTAAAGCTGGCAGTGGTGTCAAGACAGAGAAAAGCGTGATCCCTGTAAGCCCTAGACACAGCCCTCTTCACTACCATTAAAGCAAAACTTTCATAAGCGGAATTGCCATGCATTCAGGTCAGCTACTATGCAGCAGACAGCTTTCACCCCGAGCAATTTTCTTCTTTTCTCTGCAACATCCACTTAGGTTCCTATCATAGCTCTTCAATGTCTAAATGTGCTTCTAGGCTATGAAGACTTGTTTTATATTGTTTACTACTTAATTATTTAGGAGTCCTTTCTGTAGCCTTTCAGGATCGTTGAAGAAGCACACATTATTTAGCTAGAATGGCAGTGGCAAATTAAAAACAGTCTGTTATTGACAGTTATTTTATTAAGTTTTCAAAATACAGACTTGAAAACACTTTTATTAAAAATACCCCACATCAGCTGATCTAAACATTCTTCTCTTTACAAACACAGTTTTAATTATTAATGTAATAAAAAGTACTTTTATTTATTTTCTAAGAATCTGCGTATCTTAAAGCTATTCTACTATTGTTGGAATTATTTTCTACATAGAACTGAAAGTGTAAGACACTGATCCAATTCCCATGGCCTTCAAGAAGCCACGTACGTTCTGTGCTACCTCAATTCCCACAGTACTGAAAGTTCTGCTACGTATTTCAAAAGCCTTTCCTCAAAGGGCAAGTCTGAAGTAAACTGGAGATAGAGCTATACAGTAATAACAGCACTGGCACACACCATAATACATCTCTCTGATGGTTGTTCCCTTGTTAAAAAAGGCGGGAAGCTAGTCTAAAGCTGTATTTATTTCATAAAGTAACTACTTGATACCTGTATTCCCTCTACTACAATAACAAAAGTTGCAAATTACGTGCTTACTGTTGGATTACAGCTGCGCATTAGCTCTTCGTGATCTTGGAGACACGTTAACATACAAACAGCGTGAGCTACATAAGGATGTGCAGAAGGCAAAGAGAGAATATCTAATTATCATACTACTTTTTCACCTTTGCTTTTAGACAGGCACAGGTAGACTATCGCTTTCCAGCCTCTGCTCAAAGTTAACTGAGGCAATACCACCCCGTGTTTTGCAAAGATGGGCTTAAAGGGAGCGTGCACGTTTCTGTGTGGTTTTAATATACTTGCTGTGCTGGATGGGAGATAAAAAAAACAGAATATGTATTTCAAAACCTCTTTTATGTGATATACACACAGTGCTGTAGGCTGCAAAAGAATCTTTAACAATAAAAAAAGGTGCTTCTCTGTGGCTTGGACTGTGTACTTCAAACTACCCAACTGGTTTAGTGCAGAATCTATTTTTGCACGGAAGCATCCACACGCAACTTGCAGTGTCTCAGCTACTGTGCCTATGAAGCAGATGAAGACCTACTGTCAGCAGCATGTTCTTCTACTGCAAGAGCATCATACCAGAAATCAGTAAGATCTTACACTGGGGGCCACTAAGATCACCATCGTCCTAGCTTGAGAAGAGCAGTGAAAGCCATCAAGTACCAGAAGTCCTTATACTGATAAAAACTCAGGGTAGACAGTCAGGGTAGACAGTCTAGTACACATGGCTCTAGTCCTGCAGAGATGCAAGTGGGCAAAGAGGAGTCAGTTCCAAAGCTTGTCCTTAGTTTACTTATGCTGGTCATACCAAATAACCTTGAGAATTATATTCTGCCAAACATTTGGATTCCGCAACTGTTCATAGATTTATTTTTTTGCTTTTTAGTCAGTTTATTTTATTTTCATTTGAAGTGAAAAACCCACTAAGACAAAAAACACTTTCCTTCTTCCTTTTAGCCAAAGGAAACGTTCTTTTACAATAACTGTCTCAGGTAGCAGTTTCGCAAGATCCTAGAATTCCCTACATAGACTAGAATCACAGAATGGTTTGGATTGGAAGGAACCTTAAAGATCATCCATCCAATTCCAACCCCCCTGCCATGGGCAGGGACACCTCTCACCAGACCAGGCTGCCCAAGGCCCCAACCAACCTGGCCTTGAACACCTCCAGGGATGGGGCAAACACAATTTCCCCAGGCAGACTGTGCTAGACCCTCACCAGTCTCATAAAGAAGAAATCCCTCCTTATGTCTGGTCTAAACCTGCCCCTCTCCAGTTTGTAACCATTGCCCCTCATCCTATTACTACAAGCCTTTGTGAACAGTCCCTCCCCAGCTTTCCTGTAGTCCCTTCAGGTACTGGAAGGTCGATATAAGGTCTCCTCAGAGCCTTCTCTTCTCCAGCCTGAACAACTCCAACTCTCTCAGCCTGTCCTCGCACAGGAGATGCTCCGGCCCTCTGATCATCTTTGCAGCCCTCGCCTGGACATACTTCCAGCAAAAAAAAAATAAGTAAAGCGACCGTAACGGGCGGCTAACAGACATTATATTATATACAGGAATTTAAATTCGGTCGTCTCAAGTTGGCACTTCGGGAAGCCGATTTCCCACCGCCTCATCACTGGGTGCTTTAAGGCACCGAACAAGCGCTGCCCACGGGGCTCCGTGTGGCGCAGCGCCGCGAACCCGAAGCGAATCGGAGCATCGTCAGGCGCCGATCCCCCCCCCGCTGCCCAAGGTCACGGCGCGCTCCTCCATGCCCCCCGCCGCCCCCAGGCCCCGCCGAGGCCGCGCTGCTAGCCGTGCCCCAGCCCCGCCGCCTCACCTGAAGTGCCCGGGCAGCGAGCAGCGGCAGCACCACACGGGCATGGGGGGAGGGGGCGGGCGGGGCCCCGCGATGCGGCTCCCGCGCCTCCTCCCGCCGCCGCAGAGGAGCCCGCGCGCCGCCGGCCCCGCCCCCCCCCCTCCGCGCGCACGCGGGTCACGCGTGGGAGGAGGAGCCGCCGCCGCGTGTGGTGCGGGATGGATGCGGAGAGGGGAGGGACAGCGGCGGCAAACGAGCCTGAGGGGAGGGTTCGGGCGCACCGTGTGGCCGATAGCGACCTGCTTTTGGGTCATAGTGACCTGTTGGGAAACAATGCTTCGTATATCATAGAATCACCAGGTTGGAAAAGACCTCTTGGATCATCGAGTCCAACCGTTGCTGTCTGCCACTAAACCGTGTCCCTGAGCACCTCGTCTGCCTGTCTTTTAAGTACCTCCAGGGATGGTGACTCAACCACCTCCCTGGACAGTCTCTGCCAGTGCCGATGACCCTTTCTGTGAAACATTTTTTCCTGATGTCCAGCCTGAGCCTCCCCTGGCGGAGCTTGAGGCCATTCCCCCTTGTCCTGTCCCCTGTCACTTGGGAGAAGAGGCCAGCTCCCTCCTCCCTACAACCTCCTATCAGGTGCTTGTAGAGAGCAATAAGGTCTCCCCTCAGCCTTTGGTCACAACCTCTTTATTTCTCCCCATCAGTAATTCTGGTTGCCTAGAACTTAAAACCTCAGCTATTATTAGTTTGTGCCCTTGTCTTTGTGAACATAACCTTGAGTAGAAGAGAAAGCCAACCACGTCTGTCTCCATGGCTATGAGCGGGACATGCCTTCTTCCAGCACACTTTTACAGTTAAAACTGAAAAAGTTGCACTGGGCATTGAGTTTGTGAGACAAAGGAAGTGCTTGAAAAATGGTATTTTATGAACTTAGCAAATACTCATGAAGCTTCTCTGGAAATAGTATTCTGCATAGATAGCCCAGGTTATAATTAATTATATACTCTCAGAAATAAACTCTTACGTTCCCTTGAAATTCTGTATGTTAGGCTGAGTTTTTCAAACATCTTCATTTTTTTTCTTTGGTATTTATTTCAAATCCATGTGTCAGGATAAAATATTGTCTTCAGATATACTCTTGTCATAATGAAAAGGGACTTAATGCTGAGGAAGCAACAGAGAGGAGAAAAAAAAACACACCAAGCCATAGCAAATGTTTCCTACCATATGCAAGCTATGATCACATTTTGAAGGGATTTATATTTCCGTCTCTGTTAATTTCTGTTAACAGATTCAGGCAGTTATTGGCTGCTAGTGTATTCCAAATCTTTACATTTTAAATCATGCTAACCAATCAACCTATTTAAGTCTCCTCTATTTCACTAAACCCCACTATTTTAAGTAATAAAATTGTGTATTTGTTCAAGAAATATTTTTTTAAATAACTGAATTTTAAAAATTTTCTTTCCAAAATAGTCAGTGAGTCATCATTACAGCCACTGATGTTGGAATAGGTGAAACACAGTTTTTTGTGATTCACATAAGTCTTTTTAACAACATTTGTAGCATAATCTTTCTTTTGAGCAACTGACTTACAACTATGTCTAGAACCATCTTGACACTGCAGAATTCTTAAAAATCCTGCCAACACATAAGGTGGGAGCATTGTAGCAGGAGACTGTTGACTCAAGCCATGATAGGCGTGGAAACATGAAAAAAAAAGGGCTTCTTCCTATTCCGTAGAATTGACATGGCCAATGAGTAACTGCAACAACCTGCACAGTGTAATACAGCATGGGAATCAAGGAAAATGACTACAAAACTTTGGTAAGTTTCCCATGCCTCCTCCCACTGCAATATGACATTAAGGTATAATAAAAACCAAGTAGAAAATAGATCTGCAAGGCGCCAAGCGACGCTACAGGTCTATGATCAGCTCTGTTTGGATAAATAACACAATTTCTCAGTACTGGAGCTTACCCAGGACAAATGTCTCATCACCTGTTCCCTGCAACATTAAATGACTGAAAGTTGTATGAACCACAAGGCCCAGTAAGCAATAGTGTAGTCAAACTTTGTCTGAGATGAGCAAACAAAGTTTGCCACAAGCTCCTGTAAATATGAGGTGCTGAAGAAATGTCAGGAGAGATTAGGAAGGCTTGAAGTTATTTACTCTCAGTGCTGTTAAGCAAGTTGGCAACTGAGAAATCTAGCTGTGAAACAACTTTCTACTTGGCCAGGGAAAAAGAATAATAAAGATAGGGGAATCTCAGTTGAGAAGTTGTGTTGCAGATATAACAGATCCTGTCAAAAAGTCAAGATTCTTGCCAAGGGGGACAAAGAAAATATGTTTATGGAAAGAGCTGGAAGGAGCAGCTCTGTTAGGTTCCTGGGATCTTTCAATCACCTGTTGAATATAATTATTTTCAATAGTTCTCTGTAGATGTTTCAAAGCGCTAGAAATAAGACTGCAGTGATTTCTGTGTCAAGGAATTACCTCAATAGTATAGAAGGATTGACAGGAGGGCCTTTACTATCTTTCTGCACTTCAGAGAAAGACTTGCCTGAATACCTCAAAAGGGATCTAAGTGGTGTTCTGTCATGACAGGATATGATAAGAATTCTGCTGATGCAAGATCAAAAATCCCAGCCAGTGGTAAACTGCATAGCTGTAATAACAGCATTAGCACATGGAAGGAACTGGTGTTTCTTCACATCTCAATGGACAGTTTTGTCAGATGGATAAAATCAAACTGGAAAAAGCCTGGAAGATGGTACAGGTGGGTAGAGGCATAAATGATCTCTGCAAAATAGTGCGCATGAAAGGAATTAACCACTTGGAGTTGGCTGATGGTGCCGGTCTTCTAGGCATTTAGGATAAGCGTTTATAGATCCAGCCCTTCATGGGAGTAGTTAATGTGTTCTTCTATGTATTAGTGGAAACAAGTCAACCATTATTGTCTTTTGCAAGGTAAAGGAAGCGAATTTTAAATAGGCATTAGATAGAGGAAAGGTAGCTGAGGGAGGCTGTGCTGCCAGACTTTAGAAGAAGCAGAAGGAACATTCTTTGATTCGCTTGACCATCAGGGAGCGTCAGGACATCATTTTCCTGAGGCATTTAAGGTAATGAATACTGGTGTGAAAAATCTGCTAGTATATACAGTTGTAAATATCTGTTAAATTTAAAATAAAACCAGATTACATATACATCAAGAAAGGGAAGAACAAAATCCAGAACGCACTTCATTGTGAAGATAACTCCAGATTTTTCATTTACAGACAGTACAATTTGGTCAGTCTCCTTTTGCACAGAGCAGAATGGCAGCGATTGCTGCCTTCTCTTGGATACTGCTGAAATGAATGCAAGGAGCTGGCTACAGTTGTGCTGAGTGGGAGGAGCAGGTCTACTTCAGCCCATCAAATCAGCCACAATCAAGACTCCGCGCTAATTATCACACTAAATTGGATGTGCTTCTTCATCTTTGAACGTTCAAAGGTTTTTGTTGTTTTGGCACAATGGGAAGTACAGTGCAAGTGTGTTCGAAAGAAGATACTGCTGGGAGAAAGGACAGCTAACTGGGATCTAGTTACTATTAAGTGAGAATTGGAAGAGTCTTGGTACTAGAATAGAGACTACACAAGAATAAGCAGCTTCCACTGCATGAAAGACTCGTGAAAAGTGATAATTCCAGAAGTTAAAGGCTCTGGGAACTGGAGATTTTGATGGCTTCTCACTGAACCAACTGAAGCACCATGATGGGAGAGTGTCTTTGTGGAGATCTGTGGAGGCATCAGGCTGGATGGAGTTCAGTACCTGACCTGAGCAAAATGAAAGCATATTTCCAGGCTGTGGCAAAATAACTCTAAAGACAGCCTCCACATACAGCTAGTAGGTCTTATCTAGTTTATTTAAAATGTCTTGTTCTGTAAATAATCCAATCTAAAAAGACTCATAATGTTAACAACTAATAACGCTACTTCACATTGTACATAACCATCCATTTCACATTCATTTTTGGAGAAGCAATTCTGCAATTTTTCATTAGGAAAGGCTTCCTATTACCTCAGAGCATGTCCTATGTAAAGCACACGAGTTTTATTTAGAAATAAGTATTTTTCAGAAGAGTAGAACTTTTCCCTCACCAGTACTGTCGGGTCTTTCTCTGTGCTCATTTTAACCAACTCTAGCACCTGGAGACAAATTATTACAATATATAGGCTGCATCTAAACCTCTGTCCCTCCAAATGTGGAAGATATGACTCAATCATACTTTTGATTGCACAGAAAATTTGTAAAAAAAAACTCTCTTTAAATATAAATAAATTTCAGCTCTGTATATCTTATAGTTTTGATTCATAATTTCTTAAACACTCGGTGTTAGCTCTGTTGTGTCAATTTAATTTCTTTTAGATAGAATGCTGCGATATAAACAACACTTTTATATAAATATAGGAATGTATTGCTTGTTCCTGACATTGTCCAATGCATATTTTAGGCTGCTTTCTCAAAGTCAGAGGTGACACAGTTCAGAGGGCTGAAAATTGAATAACATGATTCTAAAAATGTCAAAATTGTGATTGCATTTATAATGAACTTCGTGTTTCTCAATTCTTCTGTTATGAAACAGAGATTATTCCTAGTCAATCCTGAACCTGCTTGTTGTGAAAGTTAGGTTGCATCTCATAGGGATGGTAACAAATCCATGGGGAAGCTTTGTGTACTTGCACAGATATTTGAAAAGGGAGGATTGTGCGTGAAGCAAACTGGTCAAGGCTGGCATGTATGAAGGCACAAGGGATTTGAGGGATAGTATAAAGAACTATAACAGTGGTTTTCAAAACAAGCATAATCCCTCAGGAGTTGGAACAACTGAAATTCTTCAGTTACAATAGGTTGCAGACTATTGTGCTCCAACCTACTTTTTTTTGCTGTGGCTTCTCCATTCCTCCCTCCTCTAATCTATGAAAAATCCATCTGTCATAAGCATCGTATCGCAGTTTAACACGTTTCTTTGAATGACACTTTTGTTGTGTTGCCCAAGTGGGAAGTGAAAGAGAGAGTGGGAGAGAAACATCAAAACAGGCGTGTCAAATAGTGGAAGATGGAGCATTCACGAATAGCTCTTAAGGGTATTATTTAAAAGGAAAAGAAAAGCTTTCAGTCACTGATCTGGGCAGTGTGGTTACTTGTAGGGTCTTAGAATCACAGCTGTTTATTCCTTCCTGTTTTTCCTATTATCTGCCACAACTATTTGTAGCATTTTATTTCTGATTACATTCTGAGGAGAGAAGTGCATGCCTGCATATTTGATTGGGCACTGCTGTCCTGGAGCCTTGCTTCTGATAAGGCTTTCAACTTGTGCTGTAAACCAGGTTCAGTTAAGTCAGAATGCAAAAAAAAAAAAGACTACATGATCAAAATAATTTGATCAGAACTACAGTTACTGCTTATTTGCCATTTCACCAATCCTTGTATGCACTTAACATGGCAGTAAGTCTCACACTGTAGTGTGATCGAGACCATCAGTGCTTCTTTGATTCTATTGCAAGATGATCAACATGTTAGTCTCTATTTTTATTCTGACTTTCTCCTTTCCTAAAGCTGACCAATAATAACAAAAAGTAACACGTGTGGGTTGGTTTGTTTTTTGCTCCATTGCCAGTGATTTGCAGCTTTGTCACTGAATGGGATTTCAGCAACTGCTGAAAATTAGGGGAAGTAATATTTCACAGTACCCAACAACCACTGTATATTTCAAACCTTCTCCTTTTCCTTCCATTAGGCATCAAAGGAAACCAAAAGAAGAACCATACAAAGGGTTTTATCCCTTTAAATATTTGATTTCTAAATTTTAAGAAGAGCAAAGTACCCACCGATGGTTTGTTATAGCTGCACCTCCATAGCAACAACACTTCGACCACATTTTGCAGTTGTGTGTGAACATGCCTTATAATTTTAAGTCATACTATTTTAATTGTTACAGTTATTAACTCCTTCATGACTGTAAAAAGTGGAAGACTTCAAAGATCTTGGAATTTAAATAGTAGGACAGGAGGCATGACCAGTCTGTAATGGGATAGGCAGATGGAAAGCAGAGACTGCATGTGGCAGGAGAGGGAACCAAAAGGGAGTTCACGTTGTCTGTGTGCATGTATGTGTTCTTCAGCTACACCTCCATGTCCAAAAAAATGACAGCATCCAATCCAAAAAGCAAACTAGATGATTAACAAGTATTGCAGAAAGATTTAGAAAGAACAACAGGATTTTCTCTTATGTACCCAATATATTATCAAGCCTCTCCTAAGCTTGCCTAATCATAACTTTCCTCACACTTTTCTAACTCTATCTTTTGTTCTCCTTTGTGTCTTTTGTCTTGTCTTGTTTTTCAGACCATAGGAATGGTCTGCAGCTTGCACTTGTTTTCACATGTGTTTGAGGACAAAGTGGGATTTGACTTGGATGGTGACTTGGCAAATTATTGGAAACACTTGCAAGTAATGACTGTACTCATAGCTTGTTTGCTTTTCTAAAGGAAGCTTGTAGTGCATTATATGGGCATTTTTATGGACCAGTTTGAGGAAAATATGCAGCTAAAAGCAGATAAATAAATAGTAGAAAATATTCACTAAGCTCATATATTTTGAAAGAGAAGAGAAGCGACAACACAGTCTACTTGCAGTAGCTGTGATAAATTCCAAAAAGAAAGCCTGGAAAAAGCTGCTTTTTAGAAATTTTAAAGTCAGTATTACGTAAGGACATTCATTCCTTGAAGAACACTCTGATTTGTCAAAATTAGCAGTTTCACCACTGAAAATCTTTATTTTTTTCAGGAGGCTGTAGAGGAAAGTTAAACATTTGGCCACCTCACCTTGTAACTGCAACTTGTGATTTTGATGGTGTAGGTTTTTTGGCTGTAGGGAGTCTTCCACCGTGGAAGTGCAAACAACTTGAGAAGAAGTAGGAGAGAGATAAGAAACTCCACCTGGAACGGGCTATCTGATTTTTGCATTAAATCTGCATGAGTAACACAAGTGATGGTGAAGCTAGATAAGAGAATTAAAATAATCAGAATGAACCATGAAGCATTACCTGCACCCAACAGTAAAACTTGCTTCACCTTAGCAGCTATGTCTGAAGGAAAACAACAGCAATGATTTGGATGGAAAATATAGGGAAATGAAATCTGATGGATATTTAATAGTTATGCTTTAAAATGATTAAGTAAAATGCTATGTTTTTCTAGTGTGTATAGGATGATCATCATCACTTTGTCCTTCATTTTCTTACTCGAGTACTGAGTTCTACAGACTTTGAGGGAGAAATCATGTTTTTTTCTTGGTTTCTACAGCACCTAGTACTATTATACCTTAATCTGGATTGTAATCGTAGGGAATACTATAATACAAAGACATATTTATGATTATATTTTAAATGAATAAACAGCATTCTCTACTGGATAGAAACAGATGCAGTTATATCCCCCAGACTGTATTTATCTCAGTAGCCAAATATAGTTTGCTGGTGACCAGATGTACTGATTTGCATCCTCAAAGAATATTTTTAGATGAATGGATGATGGAAATAAAGTCATCTGGCTCCTCGGTGGGATTGCGTGAAAGTCTGTTGGGACAAGATAATGGGAACAATTGGCACAGAAGCAGAGACGGCTCTTAATTTTACATGTTCTTAAGTGGCTTAGTGTTTCTGCTATAACTTTGTTTCGGGCTCAGCGTTCGGTAATGCACATAGGTCTCTGCATTTGCTTAAAAAGCCCCATGTTATACTGCTGAAACAACAGATGAAAGACTCACTGATAATAGCTTTATTCAACCTTGCTGAAAATGTTAAGTCTAGTGACAATAAAGGCTTAACTGTTCTACATGCCAGCCAACTGGCCTTTGCATATCACAGCAAACAATTGCAAGCATTTAGCATTTCAGTACACATAAACCAGAACTACTTGGGAATTCAGGATATGGATACATACCCCTGATGCACTCACTCTGTAGAATCGTAGAAGTACACATTGTTGTAAACAATACTGGTGGAACCTCATCTTTGGAAAACTGCATGTTATGTACATTTCAATTGTACTGTAACACATTCAGATGAAACTGAATATGTTGCTTCAGATTGTACGGGGGCTCTTAGACAGGCTTTAGGCTTGCTCATTTTGCACTGACCTGGCAGAATAAGGAAGGTATGAGACACTCTGCAGCTTCTATAATCCACCTGGAACTGGAGTCAGGAATGTTTTCCATTTGCTGCCCACAAAGCCCAGTTAAGTGCAGCCTATGTCAATGAAGTGGAGCCAGCTGGTTTGCTTGCCACAGCTGTATCAGCTGGTTTAATGAAAAGCATCGTCTTTCCTGTTGAGTGTTACCTTATGCAGGTCTTTTGTGGGGCAAAGACATTGATAAATGAGAACAAGACTTTTAGGAAATTGGAATGTAAATAGGATAGAGGATGTTATTTGCACTTGTAGTCATTTTGGGTCTCTGACCTGCTCATGCTTGTAAATTCTACACATAAAAGCTGCTGTAAAATAAATCAGAGACCACAGAAGGAGGAAGGTGGTGCTTTATCTGTTTTGAATTTCATCTTTGTGATTTTTGTCTGAGCTTGAATCACTAGTTACAATTAAAATTATTCATCTTGTTAATACTATAAAAAGCAGATTTTTTGTTTGGTTTCGTTGATTGGTTATAGGTACTTATATTCTTGTTTTTCATAAGTTGCTTTATGTGATATAGTCTGATTTATTTTTACTCTTAAGCTATGTTCTTTATAAAAAAATATTTTCCACTCAGCATCAGCTGTTCATGACTTTGGTTTAAATAGTTGAAAATACTGATGACACCATTTTAATTTTAGGTGTGAAACATAATCTCCTCCTCCTCTTTACATTTAAGACTCTTTTGTCTCTCCAGTCCCTTTCTCTGACCCTTCATCACTCAGACCACCATCTTATGAACATCTGTGTTCAGGTCACTTGTGTTAAATTCTTACTTCCTACAGGAGTTCTTTTTCCCTCTCGTTCATGCTAATACCTTTCCTTTATTTGCTTTTATTCATCATGATTTATCTAATGTGTGATTTAGAAATACTTCAACTGAGAATAACAAAACTTGATCAAGTTAGGAAATCATCTCTTTGTCTTAGTGGAATGTAACTGCACATAATTGCAACTACAATCAAAACCTGCAGGACTCTATTCATTTATGCTTAGACTACCTGGGAACTCTAGAATCAATCCTTGGAGATCCACTAGCCAAAATTTTGCTTCTTCTACTCTAGTCTTACCCATGGCAGAAATGGGTTTTTATGGTCAGTATGAAACACCAACAGAAAGGTCTTATCGCACGCGTTGGCAGATAGTGACCACGCATTTTCAAATGAAAGATCACTGTAGCATTTAATAGAGCAAAAGCAATGTATCACCATAATCTTTCCCTTGTAAACTGCTGAGCTATAGTCTATGTATTTTATTCTGGCATTCATTTACAAAATCTACTGACTTGATAATTTCTTGGCATTGCTTACAGACTAAGGCCCAGTGGCTTTGGCCATCTATTATTTCCACAGTGCCTGATACCAGCCCCCTGGAAGTTAAAGCAGTATGTTTGTAGTACTCCCGTTTTTTTCAGACTAGTAGTTCTGAAGTTATTTTAACAAGATTTCAGTTGTTGTACAAGGGTAACGTTATGCCAGCAAGTAGTTTGCAAAGTTGCTTTTGGAATAATTTTTGAACATGCAGTAACAATCTCTTTTTTGAACATATGGATCTTTTTTCTCTGATTTATACAAGTTCTCTCCTGCATACTTAGGCTATTAGTTTAGGGTCTTTGGAGTTTTCTGTGTGGCTTGACTTGTTTATTTGTGCTTTGAGAAAACTGAGAGGGCTCCTGTTACTAGCTTCTGATGTATTTGTGATTAAAAGCTTTCCATTATATGAGAGAAAAAAAGTATTGCAGATGCCCAGGCTAGATTCATCTAATCTCCTAGGAAAAATCACTCCATAGCTGTATCCCAAAGAGAAAGAATGCTTTGCTGAGGCTGGGATCACATGCTGTGTACTGCCAGGGTCCTAATCCAAGGCAAACTGCAATGTTTCATAGCATCTGTGAAAGACTTTACAGTGCTTGGGGCAATCCGGCATCCAGCCAGTACCTCTAGAATCACTTTTTCTATGGCAATCTTTGTGTTAGAGTAACAGCATTTTTACTTTTAGAAGAATACGGTAAAATTTTCAAAGATGTACTTGTCGGTCACTTTAGTTTTGAAAAACTAGCTGCAGGCAGAAACATTAAGTATTCCCTTAAATGCCACCTATTCGTAATATTTGGGACACATCCTGCACAGCTCAGCTGCCTTGTCACATCAAATGATTGGAAGGCATTTTGACATCATTTAGCCTCTGACCTTAATTTTCACTCTCAATAAGCAGAAACCAAAACATATCCCACAAAACACTGAGAAAATAGAAACTGCGACTGTGTCATTCCAAAATGAATCCCTATCACTACAGATGAGACATTTCCCTGCTTTCACACAATAGATGCTTTTATTTATTACTATCAAGACTGGAGCCAAACAGAACAATCTCTCTTTGTGTACAGATAGTTCTTTTAATTTGTTAGTAGGTTGATCCTTTTAAAATTGCTAATTAGCTGAGCTGTTATTAATGTGACTCAAATAACTGGAAAATCTCATAGTCTTATGATCACAGGGCTTTTCAACTGACTAGTCTGCAAGCAGCACTTGTTCACCTTGTAAGAAAAGTGGTATCTAGCACAAAATAAAAAACCTAAATTAACGCATACTATTCAAATTGGCAATAAAGGAGTGTTCTTAGTATAGCATTTTAACACTTCCCTTACTTAGTTAAACGCTCAATTAGTTTCTTTAGCAAAAAAATAAAATACTAATTGCAAAATTAATAGGGTTTTTTTTTAAAGCAGTTGAGATTTCTTTCATTTCAAAGAGTCTTGGGACGTACTGAAGCATCTTACTTGCAATGGAAGTCCTACTATTGAACATACATCCTCATCTATATTTTGTGTAGTCTTTGTTACATAAGTAAGTTCTTCAGTTCCCCAGTGCTGGTTGGCATATCTTTGTTTTCAGTGAGTTTCATTGTTACTAAACTGAGGTTCACTTTATGTATTGTCTGTAGTAATTTAAAAATAACTAGTAGCATACTTTGCTCCAGTCACTAGTTCTTTGTATGTTAGATGTCTGTTTTCTTTTTTGAGGTTTATGATTAAAAAACTACTGATATTCTCTCCCCTTTTCCTTCCCTCTCCCTCCCCTGAAGAAGCAAAACAAACCATTGACTCTACTTCAGTTTTTAACTGGTAGACTGGGAAGTGAGGAGTTGTGAGAAATCTTCATAGCTTCTAAATCAATTTGTTGTTTCATACAAAGTCAGCAGAGTTCAGCTCAAATTACCAAATCTGCAGTTGGTAATAATTGATGTTTAGTTAAACAGTAGTTTTTGTTTGAATCTTTACCTTCTTTTGGTGGAAACAGTTGGAATCTAGTTGTTTTCTAGAAATGCCTGAGAAGAGCTACCAAAGAGGAGAGCAGAAGGCAGTGGGAAAAATATGACAGGCAAGTGCAGCTTAGTAGTAAATTATAGCTTCATAACAAAACTACCTACCACCAGGATATTACATAATCTGTTTAATTGAGTTAGATAACAAGTGTACAATGATACAAAATATGTGCTTAAGGTGATAAAAGTTACTATGGCCAGACAGATCAAGTGAACAATATTGCCAGAACTTTGTTTATTTGAGTGAAACTGAGGGATGTTATAAAAACTATATCCATGTCAGATTTGCTGGTCTAAGCAACTATGTTCTTGTAAGGATTCTCAGTTGTATCATCCCTATCAGCTTTTGAGTCTTACTTTTTACTATGCTTGTGAAAGATGTCCTTATTGAAATTACTACAATATTACTTTACCAATTCTCAGTTTTAGTGCTTTGCCAAATACCTGGGGGGGTAAAAGCATTCCTGTGCAATGAGGCATCTCCTGACACTGTAGAAAATAAAATGTTATATCCAGATAGGCAGGTGGAAACTGCTGTGTGTTTGCTCTGCTCTTGGTCCATGGTGTCCAGATTTTAATTCTGCTCTAGTCTGACAGCAGGACAGTTGTATAAGTGAAACATGTCTAAGCTCTGCCATCTAGGCAACTTCATTAGCACAAACACAACACTCCTTTAGTGAAAAAGTTCCATGTAGCCTGTCTGATCCCATCAACAGAGCCTAATCATATTTTAGGTAAGAAATGCAATCTAATTGGTGGGTGCATTGCTGCATGAAGGAGGTGGCAACTGTGCAATTGTCAATACCTAAATCTGCTGTTGGTACAAGCGTTTTCAGATTTTAGTCCACAAGCCTTATTTAGGTATGGCTCCAGTTCATAACAGCAAATTCATCAAAATGAATGTAGAAGAAGTGTAACATAGAAGTCTGTTCTGCAAGTATTGCAAGTAATTCATTTTAGAACAGGAAAAAATGAATTTTGAGGACAGGACCATATTCCACAGCAGGTCATTTTTTTACTGGAAATCTCAGACTTGGTTTAATTTTCCTTTCATTAGGTGTCACATCATGACGTGACTGTTTCAATAGATGCTACTTACAAAAGAGCAAAACTTTAAGCTGTTTTTTGGTAAAAAACTCAGGAGGAATTGTTGTGGCTCGGTTACCTAAGAGAGAGCAGCACAATCATCTTATTAGAGATGTGCATGTCAATTAGCATTGTCTTGTACATTAATTGCTTTCATTTGTGTTGATGAAGAAAGAGCTCATATATAAGCAGATTTTGGCAAAGAAAGGAGAGCTAAAGTTTGACATATTGTGTCACCTGAACGAATTAGATTGTATGTCACAGTGTAAAGATATAAATGATCATAAAAATAAATGTTACACAGTAAAAAGTTTATTATATTGGCAGAACTATTAAAAGTTTAATTTTATTTCTATGAATATTAAATTTCAAGATTATTCAAGTTGTGAATGTTCAGTATAAGGTACATAACTATCAAATATGAAAAAGAGCAATAAGGTTTCAGCAGGCCCTTCCTCGATGATTATCCACATCTGAGGGAAATAAATCTCAGGCTCAGTAGTCATAGGGGCTGCTGAAACTTCAGAAGGTGAGACTGTTGTTAAAGTTCATAGTTCTATATTAACAGCAATACTTAAAAAAAATCAAATCCACAAAGTTGAGGTTTTGGGGGGCTCTCTGTGTTTGGTTTTAGAGTGAGATAGGCATTGCAATTGCTTCTAGGTGGTGTTAAAATTGAAGAGGTGAAAAAAAAGGAATTACACTCGTGACATCAAGGCTGAGATATTTCATATGTTGGGGTTGTTTTTTTCTAACAGGAAAACTGTAAACTGGCAGTTTAAAGCAATATTTGAGAAGGAATAAGATCAAGAGTTACTGTACATGAAATGGAGAAAAGAAACCCCTACAGGGCATCTAAGGAGAATTATTTCATGGAAGAAAACCGATTCAGAATATGTTGTGACCATACTGTGTTCTCACTGAACAGTTTGATGCCTTTTCCAGGACATGTCTGCTCCCTGTTGCTCAGGAGATACTGGGGAGCTCAGGACTGTTGTATTAAATACCCTGAGGACGAGCGCAAAATAGTCATTCAACTACAATAGATAATGCACATCTCAAAGCTTTTAATTTGAGTTCTGTGCCTTTATGGAGTGGAGCACCGAAACAGGCATTCTTGATCCTTTCAACTAATCCTCTTTTTATAACACTGACAATGCTGTTAAATTGCTTCTCTCTTCCCCATCAAATACAATTGCATTTGAGTAGAAGATGATGCTTTTTATAGATATGTGCTTATGCTGGAATTCAGATGCCTAGTTGGTGTCTGACTGTCCTTTAAAGAAGGCTGAAGAGTGAATGTGTGACTAAAACTCTGATGGATCCAAGTTGGATGTTTTAAAAATATGTGTGAAGATCACCCCACGCGTCACTTTAAATAGGCATCTTATTCAAGGAAACAGATACTTGAGAAATAGGTCTCTGTTAAAATACTGTAGTCAATGAAAGATGTTTGATGGGATAGTGTTTGCTTTGCTTTTAACAGATCAGACATTTAACAAAGTAAACGTCTGATCTATATGATGTTTCTAGAAGTCACCATTTTTTTTTGTATTTATGGACATCCAGTAAAAATATTTGTATCTCTTTTATGTCCTCCCTTTTTTCTTCCTACAGTGTGTGCTTGTTCAAACACTCCTGGCAGCCTGCCTCTCTGTGCTTGTATTCTCCTCTGTATTTGTTTGGCAAATGATCTCCTCCTTTTGTTACAGCTGAGTTTTCTTTTCTGTTTCTCCTTAAAAAAGACACTCCTGACAGATGTCAGCCTTTAAAAGAAGGAAAAGGAAACCTGGAAGCAAAACTATTCAACCTTATATCCTCTGTGTTTGATTAAGCATAAGATTCAGTTTAATACAACATTGTAGTGAATTTCCCACAAATAATTCCAATTCAGTTCATGAGTTTATTTGACATTTAGTGTCATTGGTTGGACACAGCTCTCTATTCTCATCTTACTCTGGTTCTGAATTTAATTTTTTAATTAAAAAGTTTTCATACGTTTTTTTGAAACCACAAGTTCTCCCACCCCTTCCCCTTCACTGCCCACATGCACTTTCTGTCTGAGTTGCAACTGCTGGTTGGAATACTATTTGGAGTGCTCTCTTCTTCTCTCTCTGAGACATCAGTCTAAAAAAACAGTGCCTGGTTTGTTTTAGCTTTATTTCATCACTTAAGGAAAGACAAAAATAAAATATCTACTGATTGACCGTATCACATGAAGAATAATGGTGGTTGTGCTGTTGTTATGACAGGCTAAAACCACAATCAAGACAGATTTCATTGGGGGAAGCAATATCTTTTAACAGACAAGCTCTTATCACTGGCAAAATCAGACAAGTTCTTGGGCGTGTGAGTCCTTCCTTATATCTGGAAAAGAAGTAGCAAATTTCAAAGCTATGTACAAGTTGACAGCATTGTCTTAGTTGTGTCTCAGACCATCTCAAAGAGAAAGTAGGTCCTGTTTTTGACGGAAAGAAGTTGTTGGAGAAAGGAAGAGGGAGGAAGAGGAGTCTGAGAAAGAGAAACTTCAGGGTAGTGGTGGTAGATTTTAATCTCACAAAACCACTGTGAGTTCATGGCTTTTCATATCTAGCAGGTTTGTGAAAACACCCAAGTTGTTGTAGGATTCCTTGAGGCTCAGGACTAAAATTTTCAAAATGCAGTGATGATTTTCTAATAAATGGTCCTTCCCTGATAACTGAGTGCTTCTGTCCTTCGCAGCTTGCATATGCTCATTCTTTCTGATGCATAGTAGTTGCTTAGTTTCACCCGCATAGTTTCCCTGAGAGCACTTGATGAAATGTGTTACATCCCCAGAATTACAGGCATAGGAGTTGATTCTTTGGGGTTAAGGGATATTTATTGTGTTGGTAGTGGAGAGATATTGGTTACATTTTGCACTTGGTAGGGGCCTAAATATGTTTCATTTGTTTGGGCCACAGGCAGCTTGCTTCTCATAACGTATTTAGTAGGTTGGGGCCTGTGTAATTAGAAGAGTGGTTCTGGAGAGCTCTTATTTAAAAACAGGATTATCTTCTAATAAATCTTTCAGTGGTTGCGTGTACGTATGTTCCAGTAGGTGAAATTGCAAGTGGGAGGGATGTTTTAAGAGCTTGATGCTTTCAACATTTTGCACACACAACAGTTTGACTTGCTTTTCTACTTACAGCAGTCAATCTGATAAAGTATATTATTAAAACATACAAACAATATTAATATGCCCTTGCCTTTTAGAAACAGGTCTTAACAGCAGGAAAAGAGGATAAATAATGGTAACATTAACTTTGGTATGGTCTACATCACCATGTGTCCAATATGTTGATTCTACTATGGTTAAAACAACATTTATGCAAAAGATCGAATCACTCTTTGGGGATGGATTTGCTAATAGTGTTGCATTTAACTTACTCTCTAAATCTTCTTGTTTAGTCAGTTTCCTGACATGATAATCAGTGTGTGATCATTTTTAACATTTGCTAACTTCATCTACATCTTGACCTTTTTCGCTCCTGCTAGTTATAGTCATTCTTGGTGACTACTGACCATGCTAAAATACAATATCTATACCATTTAAGTTAACAGCCCGCACTATTCTGTTCACTGTATCTAAATAACTGGAGAACTGTGTATAGCACTTAGGCCTTTTCCAAGAAATGCCTCCTCTATTTGGGCAATGATTTATAATCCAATTCTCTTTGGTTCCTCATAAAGCTGTCCCATGATGTTGTCTTCTCTTTCAGCCAAAAGTTTTCCTCGAGTGCTTGTTCCCTGAATCTCCAGATGTATGTTCTGCCCTAACAAGACCAAGTTGTCCACAAAGGTGAGCCTCAAGACTTTCATCAAGTACACAGTACAGACGTTTGCCTTTGTGATGCTTGTAATATCAGTATTAAACTGATTTATATTAACAATTTGGTTTAATATTAAATCTTGGAATATTTACCGAAGTGGTGCTATGTACACTTGTAATTCTTTGGGGTTTTGGGATGTAGCAGCACTTCCACAAAGCTGTCATATGCCTTAGTGGAATACAAGAGAAAAGAGCTAGTATTTATTTTGAAGCTGGTCTCACTGTGTCACATCTGAGAGAAGTATCTCATCAGCCTCAGGATGCAGACCCCAGGAACTTCCAGTTTGGGAGTAGGTTTGGACAACACGTTTTCTGAGGGTTGGTTGGTTAAAAACTTAGAATGGTATGTAGAGGTGAAGTCTGGGCACGCCATGGATTTTGGATAGATATAGAACTTCTCCATGGGAATATAATATAATATAATATAATATAATATAATATAATATAATAATAATAGTAATGATGTAGCATGGGGAGTTGCAGCTGTTTTTAATCTAAAGTACTTCTCAGTCTTGAAGTCTTATCACTCTACTACTCACTACACAGACACATCCAAATCAATTCATACCATGGAATTTTCTTATCTCCAGCTGGCACAATGTGTTTCCAAAATACCTTTCCTTTTTCCATCCTACAACAACATGAGAAATGTGGAAAAGCCTGAGGTATTTAATAATGGTATAGAGAGATGGTGGTGTTCTCAGGGAATAAAAGCTCTTGTGACCTGTACTTTACAGTTTGATTTCAAAATACTGACTCCTCTGAACAGGAATGTTTTGTTTTCAAATTACGTCTTGTTTCACAACAAAACTTCCCACAGTATTTTCTGTATTTTCCGTCTGGCTTTATCAGAGCCTATCCATTCTTTCAAAGTAGAGACATAAGTTGTGGAAAGCCATTTGTAAAGCTAATGACGTATTTAATGCAGTATGTAACATGAAATTAATTCTTAGTGCTCTTTGGAAGAAAAACTCTCTGGAAAAAAGTAGTCCACAGGTTTATAGCTACAGAGAGTCTCCCAGAGTGACACCCCCGGGGGTCCTTTCCTTCCCTCAGGCAGGACACTGACTTTAGGGCCTGAGTGTACGCAGCTAGGGATTGCTCAGACATCATCTGGATCGCAGCCTCTGCAGATATCCAAGATTATGTAGAGTTCTCTGTATTACATAGTTGCATCCTGTACAGGACACACTCCTGAACGTACCTGCCCAGAATTCTCAGGAGAATCTAGGCACAACAACTTTGCTGCACACCAGCTCTCAGTCACCATTGTGGCCAAAAGTTTTGAGATGACCCTTCCCAGGGCAACGCAGGGCTATTTCTGCTGAGGCTTTGGCAGAGTGGAGGAATGGCTTCCCTTGCAGCTCTTTCGAATGCTCTCATGCGTGTGGCATGCAGTAGACACTAGACCACCAGAGCGCTGCTCCATGGTAAGGCTTTAATCTCATGCTGGTGTAATGAAATGATCAGTACTTACATCATAGAATCATGGACTGGTTTGGATTGGAAGGGACCTTTAAAGGCTGTCTAGTCCAACCCCCCTGCAATGAGCAGGGACATCAACTCGCTCAGGTGGCTCTGAGCCCCCTCCAACCAGATCTTGAATATATGAGCTATATTGGCCAGTGGCTCAACCTCTTTGACAAACTTGAGCTGATTGATGCAGCTGTACTGATGATTTTATCTGGTGTTTATTGGTATAAAATACTCAGTTGGGAAAGCTACACAGAATATAGGCATTTTTAATGCTACCAAAAAGCTTTTAAAATTTAATGTAACTTATGAGTGCTGAAATACTACATAAAGAAATAGAAATACTTGACTGAAGAAACACTTCACCTTGTTCTTTTACAGTTAATTTTTCTAATGCATCATTTATATTATAACAAAGTACATATTCTGTTTATTTGGGTTTATTTCCACCTCCTTTACTGATATTTCTCTTTGGCTCTGAAATTATGATTCAGAATATGTCTTGGTAATAATATCTTACCTGAGATATGAAAAAAAGGTTTAATTCCAGATGACCCATATAGGATTGTAAAGTATTCAGATTTGTAATCTAGAAAAGAATATTTTTTCAGTGGTTAGAAAACAATAGAAAACATATAGTTTTGTTGTCAGCTGGGAATACTATACAATTTTTCTCCAGTAAAGCAACAGCTAAAAAGCTGTTTATTATAGAAGTGCAAGTTACACTAGTACTTTGCCATTATTAAAAGGGAGAATTGATAATAATTCTCAATTAGAAAATGGATTGTTAGTCAGCACTGTTTAAAGAGATGTCATGCATTATAACCATATAGTAATTAAAAAGTAAAGGAAGATTTCTTCACTATTTTGTTTTTCATGTTCGCTGCTGTGGACTCCACATGTTCAGAGATGGGTCAAAAAAATGGCAAAACATCATTGGTGACAAGATAACAGGGTAAGGTTTTCACTATAGAAACAAATTTATCAAATGTTCTTAGACCCAATATAGGCTTTGTTCACAAAAGAATGGAGAGTAGGTAGACAGCATAAACTCTGAAGCACCACCTCTGTTTTAATTTGGCACATTTAGCTTATTTAATGAAGATTTATCTCTTTTAATCGGTATTAATCTTAGGAGTTGTATTTATTATACGTGGCTCAGGGAAACCTCTTTAAAGGCAGAAATCTCGAAGGCACTGCAGAAACACAGTACTGTGAACCAATTAGTTAAAGAACAGAATTGTGTTCAGACATTTCAAGACAAGTAAGCCAAGGAAAATTTATGTAATCAGTGCGCTTTAAGAGAAGCTAGTGACTTAACATCTGACTTATAACAGTAATCATATAAAGTCCTACACACCACCGTGTGCAGGTCCTCCACTTTCCTTTTTTTAATCAATCTCTTGCCTGCATGTGACAGCATTACTGCTGGGTACCTCAGTCACAGTTGTTTAGAGGGCTTTTATCACTTGTGTGTATACAGCTGAAAATCTATTGTAACACAAAGTCTTCTGAATATTTACCCACTTGGCTTGTTTATACTCACAAACTGCTCAGATTAATGTCAATGATTGAATAAATAAAACTAATCCCTTTTTCACTGACATCTTAGCTTTCAGCTAGGAAATCAGCTTCCGTGTGTCTGACAAGTGGGAAGTTCTTGCCCTCACATTTACAACCGGCAAAGAAAGTTGAACAGATCGTCCCTTGTCAAGGACTCACCAGAAGAGGGTAAGGTAGCTGTGAAGAGCTATTTTCTGCTGCTGAGTCCCTGTGCTTTAACCCCAGGAACAGATAAATGAATGCAAGCAGAAGACTGACCTGAAAATAGCAGATTTTCAGTCAAGATCACTAATGAGGATTTTAATTAGTGGAGTAAGCCAGTGTCAATACAATGAGTAAACCAAACTCCATGACCTAGCAGCCTACTTCTTTCTGAAGGAAACTGTATTGTAGATGTGTAGATGTCAGGCCTTTCTCAGCTATTTTTTACCATTTATTGGCAGCCTCCTGAAGACCTGCTAGTCCAGTCTTTCATTCTCGCCATGCAACTTGGCTTTCCCAATCCCAGGGCTTGGTCCTCCCCAGGCTGCCATCACTCACTTTTCATCTGGTCCAAGCTGTGGCCCGCCATGGGTTACAAAGGGAACTCTTCATCCTGTGTCAGTGCTTGTGGAAGTCTTCTCCCCAGCATCACTGCAGGCTTTCTGTTCCCGGGATCTGGCTGCCCCTTGGGTAACAACATCTAAAATAAACTTCTCAGCGAATGTCTCATCCCACTCTGATTTTTATTATTTTAGCACATTAACCATTGTGCAAAAATTGGCATCATCTATAGTATTACAGGTTTAAATTTCTGTAGACAATTTAGACATATTCTGTGATGCAATGGAGTCTCTGTCCTTTTAGTAGCATAATCACTAGTGGAAACAATTTGCTTCACTGGGGTTATTTCCGTGATGTCAAGTCATGGTTACAGCAACAGAGATGCTTTCTAGATGAAATTTTGTGTATATGCAATAAAATGGGGAACTTTTGAACATGCAAATAGCTCAGGATGACTGCATGCGCTATAAACAACAGCCTTGCAACAATCGCCAGCAATCACAAGTGCGATACAATATGAAAACACCGAGCAGGAGACTTCCATGTCCCACAGAGTTTGTAAACAAAACTGGGTGAAAGGGAGGAAAAAGGCTGAAATACAGTAGAGGAAAGGATAGTGTGGGAGCTGGCAGTCATCAGGCCAGCAGCAAGGACGAATTAATGTATCAGAAGAGAATAGAAGGACAAACAGGTAAAGAAGTTTCCTTGCAAGCTCCCTAGGAAGGGAGGAGAACAGCTGGAGAGAAAAGGAAACGGGGAAGGCAGAAAATAGCACTGCTTTGCTGGATTCTGCTGGATTAGTTGCAGAGTGTTCCTGTTTGACTGCACTGAAAAAGCTTTACTAGCCTGGGAAAACACACCATAAAATGGCTATAGGGCAGAGCTAGTGCTGGTTCTAAGAGCTATTTCACCATTAGGATTATCTGCCTTTCTCAATAGCAGTATGCAGGAAAAGTTCCCATATGGAAAGAGCCTGCACAGGACTAAGTGAAAAGAGTCTGCTGGAAACAATGTGTGGGTGAGGGCCGTAGGAAGCCTTTACAGCTCCATCACACCTGCACTTCATACAGGTGAATAGAGACAGAAATATAAATTATTCAGGAGTGAGAATGAAGAAGAAAATTGTCAGGCTAGGTCTTATAAAGAAAAAAAAATGGAATTAAATCAGAGCAAAATGTCTACTGGCTATTTACTTAGGTCAGTAAAGAACTATGGGTACAGACACCAAGTTAATAACCTTTTCAAACCTTCAAGGTGTTTTCTAGGTGCTGTTGGAAATGAAATGTTGAATGCACAAGAGATAGTCAAGCAATTGAAGATAAAAATAAAAAATGTAAATTATTTCCTCGTGTCTTGGTTATACAGACTAGTAAGTGGCAATAGAACAGTGTCAATTTATATTAACTTCTACCATTTATTAGCATATAGTATTGTGGATCTGTTTTTGTCCAGCATCAGTGATGTGCTGGTAATTAAAAATATCACGGCTTCAAACAGTTCTTTAGTTCAGTAATTTGTCTTCTACCTTTTTACCTGAATTCAGAGTGAATGAAAAGAAAAAATCATAAATGCTTACCAAACTCAAGCAAAATTTTCCAAAGATTACTAGATTTATTTTTCTTATCTGAAACTTTTTGAAAGAAGCATAATTTTTCTGAAAAAGAAATAGCATTTTTTAATGGTGTTTGTCAACATGCCTTGCAGGGGCAAGCAGTTTGCATACATATCCAGTATTTTATGCACCTTTCTAAGCACAACCCACAAACTTTGGAGCCTATTTTACAGAATTCTTTCCCTTTCTTACTCTTCCTTTCCTTCCTAGACAAAGCTCAGATCAATTAGGTGTGAGTTTTATCTGCATTGCAGGTCATTCCTACCAAATCATTAGCTCAGGTCTCAAACAACTGTCTTCGTTATATGGAAAGGTGCGAGGAAGTTAAGTTACTTCAAGGAGACTTGTACCACCCATCACTCATCTTGTCAGTGAAGAGGACTAGATTTACTAAGGCAATGGTGAGGCAGAGCTGCCCCTTGAAAATATCTTCGGTCAAATTATCAGCTAGAATTACTCGTTTTGGCCCCACAAATATTGGTTTGACTTTTGGTCCATTTCTAATAAGCTCAGAAGTATTAGTTTTATTTCAAACTGTGGTCTAGTTCTTAACACACTTACCCAGGTGCAGATTCTCTTTTTAAAAGTTAAAGTAACATGCATTTGGAAGACACACACGATTCATTTAGGACACTGTATCCGGTTTATTCCTAAAATGGAACTGTCTTCTTACCTTCCTTGAGTGGAAAGCTATAATAAAAACTAGAAGTGAGGTACCAGGTACCAGTTATAATGATCAGTCTGCATGAGCACCAAACCTGCAATTATAATTTGCAGGTTAAGTGATTACACCGCAGAAAATCTGGGAACATAATAAAGAGTTTGTTCAAACTTAATTAGGACAAGTCATTACAGCAATTTTGAGGGGGGGGGGGAGAGGAAAAAGGAGGAAATGAAAATAAATTGCTGTCCTTAATATTGCATAAAGTAAAATCACTCACAAGTGTTCTAATTGTGGCAGTGAAATGGTAGAAAAGGGAAAAGTAGGAAAAAAAAGCAAGGGAAAGAATTTTAAAAGAAGCAAACTGTTGCTATATGAAGGGAGAAAGGAAAAAAAAAAAGCAGGTATACGGCTTTCTTAAATCTAAGTAAGTTTTTTGTTACCATGGCTGTAGCAGAAAGGTTTATGTTGCCTTTGCACGCTTGTTGCTGATTTCTTTCTTGGTTCCATATCAGCTCATATACTGTTGGCTCTCTCTGTGCTTCTGTGGCAACATTTGGAAGGAGTTTATGAGGAGGTAAAGGGTGGTGCTGAGAAGGTATAACCAGAAGCAGCCCATCAGCCAGAGCTGGAAACTGCAGGCTGACCAGCTCTTCTTTCCGACTTTCTCAATGAAGGTAATTGTTAAAATCTGTTAATTGTATTTTTCACTTTAAACTGTTCTATATCTTTTGTTAAACCCTAACTTCAATCTTTTGATTCTATAGCATTCTCTCTTTTTTTAAAATAAAAAAGCAACTAATAAAAGAACAAAACTACTCAAACAAATACCTTTTTTATGCCTCATTATTGCAGAGGAAGGTTTGACATGCGACTGAACTATAAACAGGGAAACTAAAAGGCCTTAAGAAAAAAAAAGAATTCTACAGTGCTATACTAGATCTTATGTTTTGGTTTTTGGTTTTTTTTTTTTTTTTAGGTTTATTCATTCATATTCACAGTAAGAGTCATTGGGCACTGGAACAGGCTGCCCAGGGAGGTGGTCGAGTCGCCTTCCCTGGAGGTGTTTAAGGAACGGGTGGATGAAGTGCTTAGGGACATGGTTTAGGGAGTGTTAGGAATGGTTGGACTCGATGATCCAATGGGTCCTTTCCAACCTTGGGATTCTGTGATTCTGTGATTTGGGAGCCTGATTTCTGACTTTTGAACAACAAGTTAAGACAATATTGGTAGGAAAGTACTGCTGTCCTCCCGTGTCCCCCACAGGCACTGCCCAACCCTCCTGATGCTCCAAGAGCTGAACAGCACAAGCACATAGCTCACATCACTTAAGCACTGTCAGCGTCTGGTCTGTCAATGCAGGGGTTACTTAATTAGGATTATTTATATCTCAGTAGATGTCAGACTCTGGAGAGTCTTGTTCTGATTGTGGGATGCTGAGTATCTGTCTTATTTATGCAGAAGGCTACTTGTGCCCACCTTCATATACCGAGCACAGCTGCTGCATAGTCTACCTGTCTATCATCTTCAGCTGTAATAAAGCTGTCATCATTTATGCTCAAGTGCTTGTGGCACCACAGGAATGCTCTGGTGTCTATGATCAGCCAGAGCACAGCATTTCTCTGACAGTGCCCTATAGTGAACTTACAGAAGAAATGTATATCCTGGCCCTACTTCACACATAAAAGTCATTCTCAGCTGACAATTTCCTAGTGACCACAACTATATTGCAGACTTTTCATTCTGCTAAAGCAATGTGATAGAGTTATGAGGCAACTGAAAACCCACACTAGTTGATCCCAGGGTGCTGGAGGCATGGCGGTGACTCATTGTCACAGGCTTTTGCTTGTAGGTCTTGTTTTTAGGGACCTGATCTTGCAAAAGCACCCTGATCTGAATCAGCAGCAGAAGCGGATTGCCTGCACTGTATTCAGGAGGCTGAGTTACCCCATCTTAGCCTGTGCTGATACATCTTGCCAGTCATATGATAGGTGAAACTGCTGTCAATCTGCATCCTCTCTCCTGCCCTGGAATTTAAATAAGACATTCACAGATTGGTTTAGAAATGCCACAGATGTCAATAGGACATAAAACCTATGGCGCAGGAGGTACCAGACAGCAATTGACGCTGGCATTTTCAGAGCGGTTTGAGAAATCATAGGACTGCAATTATTGCAGTTGGTTCTGAGAAATGGGTGAGGAATGTAATTAGGTAAAATTAGCAAGGTAAGCAAGGTAAGGAGCGAAGGCACCTTGTGCTGCCCTACACATCCCCTCCACGCCCTGCATTGCTCTTTTGTGAAATCATGGGCTCCGCTTTGTGGTCCCAGCACCACTGCAGCAGTGCAGCACCATCTGCTGAGAAGCAACTCACCCTGCATTGCTCAGGCAGTTGCTGCCAGAATGTCCTCAAAAAGGGAATGGCTTTGGGTTTGGGGCCATCTTTTTTTAAGTGCTGTGTTAGTCTCTGTACTGAGAAATATCTTTTTCACATCCTTCTCTGTAGTGACAGTAGAGGTGGTGAGGGTACTGAAAGTGTGGGCTGTTTATTCTCCTTCTATTACTGTCCATTGGGAAGCAAGTTAAACACAGAAAGACTTATTAAAAATGCTTATTTTGTTTGTAAAATTAAAAAAAGAAAGATGTGTAAATCCTCAGGTAATGCTAATTATGAATCTCGATTAACTGTAATCCTTTTCATCCACTGTGAAATGGTCAGACCAAATTTTGACATATTGATACATGAGAATCAGTTAACACTGTTCACCCCTAACCTAAAATAGTGTTACTTTGAGAGTATGTGTAGCTGAAGAAGGCTGGAATAGATCCAGCAAAGCAAGCATGATTTTTTGAAATATTTCTGCTATTTATTTGCAAGTTGATTCCAATACTATAGTAGTATACTTCTCATGATTACTCTCTAAACCATATACTTTATGTAGTCAGCTCATGAAATGCCTTAAAGCAAAAAGAAATAGTTTCCTTGATCCTTTTTTTTGCCCCACACTCCCACAGTTTAAACTTCTTTTGGCAGTCATCTACTACATGACTAGTCCCCAAGCAGCAGCTAGATTGCTTGTGAAGCTGTTTGTAAAAGTAATTGTTTTCTGCATTCTAAGTCAAAATGTTTGCCTAGTTTGTCTTCATGAATTGTAGAAGCAGAAATTCTAAAAGAGGGAAGGGGATAAAATCAAAGTCACATTTCTCCTTGTGATTGCCTGAATCTCTTCTGAGCAGTTTGGTCTTACCTGTTATCTAGTGTCCTGGGTAAGGAGGAATAAGCCTATGCCTTGAGTGTGCGAGGTACTCAGTTGATTTCTTTGTTTAGTATTTTATTGTGGAAGAAAATAATTGCTGTTTGCTGAACAGAGTAAACATCTCCATTCTTTTTATTCTACAAAGTTTTTCTGCAGAGTAGTCCAATAGTCCCTGAAAATTTGTTGTACAGCCTAATTTTTACCTGGAACAAGAATCAGATCATATAGATTAGATAGATTACTGAATAAACCTTAATCTCCAAAAGGCCTCAAATATTTTAGAAAGTTGGATTGCTTCTCTTCTAGTACACAAAATATACATGAAGTCTGGTAATCTATACTGTCCAAGAAAAGCAGAAACACCTTAGTGACTTGTAGGTGTCAATTCAATAATTAGTATATCTGTCTTTTGATGTGTTAGTTGCAGTGGATGTTAGGAATAAATCCTGCTCACGGGCATCTGTTGCTAAATAGGAGCCAATATAATATCTGAAGCCCGGGCTGATGTGCTCGTGTCATGCACAAGGTCAGGAGGTACATTTTGGGTCAACTGGAATTGCTTCAGCATGAGTGACTTCGTCCTTAGACACAGTGGTGCCAAATAGTCCTGCCTAAATGCATGTCCCACAGAAGCAAGAAGAGGAAAAGCTCATGCGGTGTAAGATGACACTTTCATGAATGACCTAAATGCCACCACTTGCAGTTATTGCTGACAGAAGCTAATTTAGTGTATCTTCGTGTATCGAGAGAATTACTGGCAGCAGATGGATATCATAAACTGAGATGAAAGGCAGGGATGGCTTGGTATTCTAGGAAGTGGGCAGAGGTAGAAGATTACTCCAGAAGGCAATTAAAGCAGAAGTGAATTCAACAGTGTGATACGGGAAAAAACAACAAATATCTATAGAACAAAGGCCATAGCTGCCTGTGTACTGCTGTCATATTGGCAGGAGGTAAACAGGCAACTTCTTTGACCTAAACACAATATTTTCCAAAGGATGGCTTTATAGATAGCTCTTCATTAGCACAGACACTTGGAAATTTCACAAATTTTATCTGAGAAAGAGATGATACAGGAAAAAGGGAAGTAGAGGGTCAAAGAACTGCTCAGGCATTAAAACAGAGCAGTTTTAATTTTTTTCATTTCCATAAAATAGCTAATTTATTGCCATAAAATATTTACTATCTCTTGGCTATTATTACCTTTATTATCAAATAATTCCTGATATGTTTTTTTATTGAACTGTAGCATGAACCAATTAATGCTTAATGTGGAGGTTCTGAAAAGAATGTTCATCATCCTTTTAAATCCTTTTACTTCATATATGCTGACATATGAATGAAAGAGCCAGGATGAGAAAATCTGTTGTGATACAGGCACAAAGGTAGTCCTATAAGAAGAGAAATGTTTGAACTTTAACCTCATCTTCCTTTGAATTTTCAGCAGGCTGTTTTACAACATTATTTAGGAAAAGAGGCTGAGACACTTCACTGTAGCTATGCTTGTCCTCCTTAGGACTTTTGCTGTTGGCAGCTGTATACATACTGTGATTGTGCAGCTCTGAGCAGGTCTCAATACAACATTCTCTCTTTTTACTGAACGCATCAAACAAAGGACTTCTCCCTCTTGTGGAGTCAAAAGTAACTCCACTGGAAGTTTTAAATTCTACTTTTATGACCACACACGTGCTGAGACAGGCAGGACCTAGCTCCCAAAACAGCAAGAGAAAGGTGAATTTAATTTGCAGTTTTCCTTATATGTGATGTTGTAGTATGGGTAAGAGCTATGGCTAATCGCAAATAAGGTAATATTGTCATAACAAGCTTATTTTGACGTGAGCACATATATTGCTGAATTAATCTTTGTTCTGTTTGTATGCTGAAGTGTATTTGGTTCCCTCACTTGACGCACACCACATTTTGGGTGACCAGCTTTTTAAACACCTAATTTCTGCTCTGTTTTTTATTGAATTGTAGTATGAACCAATTAATTCTCATTTATTCTTTCTGTTAGAAGAGGACTGACTATCATTTGCTTTAGTGTTTACCTCTCCTGTTTCGAAACCAAGGCCATGTAAATCAAATTCCACTCCCTTGCTTTGACTCAAATGCTGACCATTCTAGGTGGCTAATAGCCAGACATTTTAGTAGCCCAATTGTTTTCATGTTTTTCAGTGACATTCTTTGCATTAAATGTGTGTTCCTAAATAAACACTTCTATTATCTTGTAGTTAAAATCCAGACTCCTGCTGTACGAAACAATGAAGTTATTCTCCCATTACTGTGCTCATCTTGTTTAGGTTTGTGTTTTATTTTCCTTGTTTGCCTTTTTTTTTTTTTTTTTTGTTTTAGAGCTTTTGAGGCACTTGCCAAATTATAGCACTCCATATAGTTGCTTGGCTGTAACTTCTCATAAATCAAAAAACAATCCTGCAGAAAAAAAGTGGGAAGATTTACAAATCCTGATAGCTTATCAGCTGGAGAATAGGGACTTGACAGATCTAGTACTATAGATTCAAAGATTGTGCAATAACATTTCTAAAGTTCCTGTTACACAATGACGGTACAATTCAAGAGAAGATATTTAGGAAACTTCTTCAGTGTCAAGTCACACATACGCCACAGGCACTCCATCCTGTAACAGAGCTGTGATCTGGCCCAGTGTCAGGGCGTGCATCTCTCAGGTTGTCTCAAGCTTCAATATCTTCATGCTACCTTGTTTGTGAAGGCATTTCTTCCCCTCTGCAGACAGGAAGCACAGAGCAGCCCTTACAGCTCTTCAGGCTCATGGAAAGCCCAGACATCTTCAGAGTTTCTGTGGTTGATTATCTTTTCTCTATCAACGCCAACTGCTGTTTTCCTTTTCTGACACAGAATTGGAATCTGATATAAATTCCCTTTTCCGTTTTTTGTTCAAAGAACTGTGGTTCTTCACAAAAAGCAAGAACCTTGTGTTTTCTTGATTCCTAAAGAAGAGCTAGAACTACTCCCAAGAACTGTATTGCCCCAATGTTTACCCCCGGAAGACCCTCCCTCAGCTATGGGTGTGGGCTTTTCTTCAGGGTTTCCTGTCAGTGCAGCCTGTCAGGCACCTGTTACACACCGCAGCGCAGCCCGCACCTCCACAGGCTACATCTTCCATAGTCTTCCAGTGTTATCTGTACCTTAGTCCCTTCCACCACAGAGATGTCAGCCTCCTAATAATTTATCTTTCCATAAATACTAATTTCGTTGTGTTATGGAGAACACAAATAACTGTCAGTCTTATTGCTTTCCTGGGAAATCAACTTGCAACATGTGAGGCAGAGCAAATTTCATTCACAATACTACTTTTATGCTTTAAACCCTCATAACTACAGCATTTGCCAAGGATCAAATCTTTATTTAAAGACTTTAGCATCTGTAGCCTGCTTTGGATATTTGACAATAACTTAAATGTATTATTTATCAGGAGTGAAACATCAACAAACACATTAACATTTCTGAGATTCCGATCTCCACAGAGAGTTTCGATAACATTATTCACATTTATGACCTTGCATCTGACTATTGCTTTCCTTCTGTCCAGAAAGAAAGAAAAAAAAAGGCTTCTGTGTCATACCCAGAAAGTTAATAAATTCATGCAAAAACAGATTTTGGCGAAAAAAAAAAAAAGAAGAAAACAAGAGAAAAAGAAAAAGTTTCTCAGCTCAGAGTTCTCTATGGGAATGGTCTTAGGCCGTGGCCTTTATTACACTACCTGCAGTGCCTGCTGTCTGTTACTACCTGAGATGCCACCTCAGGTGTCTCAAACCTCTTAGAAACTTTGGTACAGTAAGGAAAAACTTCAGAGAATGGTACACTGCTGTCTTGATGTGACACAGCTTGGTGCCAAGCATCACTTTGAACTCTGCAAAGGCAAAGACTATCACGTTTAGTTTGGCAATGATTTGTAGAATTTGTATTCTTTTTGTGCCCTGATACAGTCTGTGACCACAGCTCTGTCGTTAATCAGTGCTTTGTAAGACATGGTGTTTCCATGTCTTTTCCATACAATTGTTGAGCAGGATCAAAATGGGGCTATACTGTAACAGAGGTATGTGTTTTGTGTGTGAAGAATACATGGGTGTGTTCTGAGCTGAGCGAGCTAGACTACACCTTAGGTCTTCTTTCCTCTTCATGCTTTGCGATTGCAATACTTAAATGATTTTAGTGCTCAAAAGCTGTGGCTTCCAAAAAGAAAAAAACGCACCTTTAATATCTTCACATTTACCTTAATTTAGTGCACTTTTATTGTTCATACTTTGTACCAAAAGAAAACCCCACTGAAAGGAAAGTGCCACGGTAGATGACATTGAAATGTAAATGGGAGGTTTCACAGGACCCCTGTCAGCAACCACTATTTTGGAGATGCATTAAATTACAGTCCTGCAAATGACCTTACAATGTGGAGAGGGAATGAAGAGAAGTCTAAGTAGCAACAATTGCCTTCTTCTCTATTCCATTTCTCTTTCTGTGGGCCGACATCAAAAAAAGACAATAATGCTAGAAGTTACAGGGACCTACACAAGATAAAATCACCTTAATTGGCATTAATTGAATAGAAAAGATGAAACTCGAATTAGAAACAATGTATGTTATATTAAGATATACTTACAGAAAGGAAGTATGAGTTACCAAAGAGGATAATAATCAGTACCATATATCAGTGAAAAATATTGTGGCTGGAGCAGCTGTTTTTATGATCTGGGTTGGAAGGCTAATGTTTTGGGGTTTTTTTACAAACAGTTATTGCCTCTTCCATTTCAGGAGACTAAGAATAAGAACTAGTTGCACATTCCCATGTGCCATACTGAAAAACTTAATGTGCAAGAGACTGATCCGTTCTTAACTGCCGTTTTCTTTCGTGGCAAATACTGGTGTGTCCACTTGTCCAGTTCATGCACCTGTGCTGAGTGTTGTGCAACCACTACCTATGTGATTTGAAGACCTGGCAGTGAACACTGAAGGCTCTCTGTGTGCTCAGTAGGGGACCTGCAAGTTACCTTTGCCAGCAGGAACTGGTGAGGCCTGGAGGGTTGGGCAGGGGCTCAAAGGGTTGTGTAAGCATCAATAGTTTTTAATTTCTCCTTGCAAATTCCTTAAATAAGTTTCACTGTTGAAAAAATCAGTATGATTCAAGAGGTCACACTTTGATACTTCTGGGCAAACAAGAGACACTATGAGAAGGTGAAGTATTTTCCCTGAATATACACTAGCTGGAACATGACTCAGGTCCTTACAATGTTCCATGGCAGGTTTTTCTGCTGGAAAGAAAAAGTATTTCAGGTACAATGGCATAATTTGTTTGTTGAAAACACCTCTTCTGCAAAAGGGTGATCAATGTGGGATACTGTCAAATGAGAATTTCTGATAGAATTAAAATGACTTTAATGTTTGTTTTTCCCCTTTTGATACAATGTGCATGCTGAGAATTACTCATTAAAATAGTTTAATACTATACTGACTTAAGGCATGTCACTAGTTTGAATTATGTATTTTTTTTTACTTTGGCTAAGAATTTAGTTATAGTACACCATGTCTTCTACTTCCTACCTTGGGTTTTGAGACTTGAAAACATCTGGTCTGTCTTTTGTTATATTTATCAATCTATTTCTTAGGATTGTGACTAGACGTAATGCTTTTTATTACAATTTTGCAATTAATCTAATGTTTAGCACTTATTTTCTAATAAATGTTCATACGCTGCTTTACAGTTTCAAAGCGTTACTCATTATTAACAAACAGATTTTTTAAAAAAAATTCCTGTAGAACCGAGTGGTTTATAAAATAAGTACAAATTAACAGACATCAAACTGATGAATAATGCAATGGTTAGTGTTTTAGTATAACTGAATACATGGGGTGAACGTCAGATAAAAATTGCTCCAGATAGGAAATGTCAAGGCACAACTCTCAATGTCAAGGCAACTCTATTTATTCTTGGCTGCTGTAGGTTCCATGTCTATGTCCAGGTCCGACAGAGCACAGTAGAAAAGCATCTGAACATACTTTGTTGTTTTAGCTGTAATACATAGCAAAAATGTGTAGCTGAGACAAAGTTACAATATATCTTAGACAAATATATGGATTTTGAGGATTTGAAAGCACCACACAAATACTAGGAAAATCTTAAAACATTTGAGTCAATTGCATTAAGCACATGTCTTAAATAGCTAAAGGCAAAAGGAACTCAATAGATAAACAGAAAATATCCTTTAATCAGACTTTCATTGACATTTTCATTGAATTGTCAGATTGATAACCAAGTTCAAACTGAATAAAAATATTAAAGTTTTGCCTTTCAAGACTGCCTGAATTTGAGGAGTGGAAACTACCCTTCAGGCCAAAAAATCATTATTTCATCATTTACAAAACTACATGGACTTCTCTGACTCAGATATTCTATTCCTTGGACAGAGAGTGAAACTATTATGCCATGGTATTTCTACTTTCCAGGGAATCAGAACACATGCATTTAGTTTTCACAGGCCTACATGACTTTTATTGAGCCAACCCATTGAAATGGCTCTACACTACCAATGTCAGATGATGACATTGTATCCAAATATTGGACTGTTTTGTTCAGGTGTGCATGGTTTTGTCTCCAAGACCATGTGATGATGCAAATGATCTCAGGCATGGGCATTTACAAAAGCATGGCAAAATTCCATAAAGAAAAAAGGAAAAATATTCTTTTTTTCTTCTGATAAAGCATCCAAGATTTCGGCACACAGGCAGAGAAAGGATGATATTTCTTACCAGAGAGCCACTGTAGAAATTTAGGTCGTTTTTCAACTGGCAGATAGACTCCCACATAATATGCAGGAATGCCTGAGAGGGCAATACCAATGCCAATAAGGGAATTGATTGTGTCACTGTAGAGAGGAACTATGATGAGGAAAAGTGAACATAAGCAGTATACTATAGGGAAGATGAGGTTAAGCTGTGGAGATGAAAAGAAAAAAAAAGTTTTCACTATTTATTAAAAGATACAGTAAATATTGTAAAAATGTCAGGCTTTGCAGATTAAAATTAGACAAGTAATAAATAAAAATGTAGCTGTTGACCATGTGACTACTATGTACTGAATCCTTTGACTGCTTACAGTCACTACAATTTGCTAGCCTCTTGAGTGTGCTCCTGAGAGCCTCTTATCTGTTACATTTTATCTGAATATTTTATCATTTCCAGCGCTGCACAAGCTCAATTTCCTTCCACATTAGTAAGAGATCAATCCTTGAAAGCAGTACTTTAAAATTGAGCATTAATTGTTAGTTTCCCCTCTAATTTCAACTGCAAATTTTTAATTGTAAGTTCGATTGAGAAGTAACTCAGCTAGACTTTCCATTACTGTATTGATGCTACAGTATTAACTGACTGAGGTACAACCATTTTGCCTGGGCACTTACCAAATATCGTATGACAAATAAGGAAAGTTTCAATAACTTCTTTATGTATTTATTTTTCATTAAAATATTTTTTACTGGCTGTAGTAATGAGCCTTCTCAAGAGTCCAGGAATATTGAATATTATTTGAATGTTTTCTGAAACTCCCGAGGGTTTACTGATATAAATATTCCTTTCTCCTTATAAAGCTCTAAAATGTAAGTTGATGGAAACCAACTGCTACATTTCAGTAAGGGAGAAAGTATGTGTGGAGTTGTGACTTCAACTAAGCTGGGAAGTGCTGATAGAAATTAAATGATCATTACCTACGATCTGATTGTAATCCTTGATTTAGTAGAGTCAAAGGTAAAACTGCCAATAAGGCAAGACTTAATCCTTAACTTCCACATATTTTGAGGGAAAGTCTGGAAATGAAGTGTGAACGTGCTTTAGGAAAATTTGTTCTTGAAGACTGCAAGGTATTCTAGCAGTAGGTGCTTAAGATAATTTACCCCTTTGTTTGAACCGTGTTTTTTAAAGTCAGGATATTATACTTAAGTGGGAAAAAAAAGAGCTGGTAAAATTAGAGCAGAGGTTAGGACACATGAGTGACAAGGAAGAAATATTTAGATAGGGTGTTAATGTGGATTTCTATAACTTTTACTGCATCACTGCAGAGCTGATATGCAGCTCATGGAGCCAACAGAGTGCAGGAAAATGGGAGCCAGCTCATGGGTTTGTGTGGCTGGTGGAAGCTGTGGGTTTTTGTCTCTACTTCCTGGATAATCACAGGATTAAAACTAGAAAAAAGTTGTAGGTGCGCTTTGTTTCTGTGCAGTTTCCCTCTCCTAGCTGATAGTCAGATACTCTTCTGCAATCAGTCATCAAATGCAAATTTTACTGTGTGTGACCACTATGTAGTGGGAGGGAACACTCAAAATATATCTGATTATTTCAGATATTTTATTATTCTGCATGAACAGATTTTGGGCCATTTATGGGCTTTGGAGGGATTTTGCTGAATTTGTTAAGTTATGTAAGTTTGATCAGTGTGTGAACCTCTTTGGAGGCTCCATCACTAGATCTGCTCAGGTCCATTGTGATCAATACATAATGGGGTTGTTCTAGGATGAGCTAAGAACCCCAGGCATTTATTTATTCCTTATTTATTTTGAAATACAGTATTTATGAGGTTGAATGAAAGGAAAAAGAAGTGATAAATATCTTTTCAACCTCACAGCAAAAGTACCTGAACTGATAATCTTGTGTTTTGCTTCTTCATTTCTTATCTTATATGTTGAAAGGATGGTCTGTAACATAACTAGTAATGTTATGGTTGTAGAATTAAGGATCACATAAACACATGCATTAGCTGGCTTTTAGGGATTGTTTCTTCTCTTGTTTACTTACTTTAATAGGCCGTGGCCTATGCGGCTGAGTGTATCTCATATATATTAGTCCTGCGATAGACAGACCCACAAAGAGCCAGTAGTTGAAGCAGTAGTAATTAATAAGGAGGAAAACATCTTCCACAAGGAGATAGAGACAAGTCATTAAGCCCTAGAGATAAGAAAGACAGACATTTTACTGTGAAAGTAAAACATGTCTTATAAAATAAAAAGGTAGTACAGTTATAAAAAGGCTTGTTGCCTACATATTTGTCTGGACATAGGAGATCAGGCCCTTGCAAGAAGGATACACTTAAACTCTGACAAATCTGCAAATACACTGTGTGATACATAACTCTTTCTTAAACATAGCAGTAAGACCGTCACATCTGGCTGAAGAGGTGCTGGGTTCCTGAAGTTATGTGTCAGCACCAGCAGGAAAAGGAATCATAGAATCATAGAGTGACTAGGTTGGAAGGGACCCACTGGGTCATCGAGTCCAACCTTTTTTTTTTTTTTTAATTTATTTATTAATTAAATTCAGAGCTCTGTTCCAGAGAAATAAAGTGGCTTTAATACCTCTTCTGGGGTAAAAATATGCCGCTTTTTGAGCTTTTGCATCACCCGGATTTGGGGTTAAGAACCCGGCTTTAGGATCTGGAGAGGAAATGCTCCTAAGTAGGCCAGGTGAGGAGCCACAGACTCTGCTGTGCTGTGGAGAAGGCTGTGGTTTACTCTGCTGTTCTGGTTGGCCTCAGTTTGAAAGCAAACTTCTAGCTTAGTTTTACTTTTGAAAGCTTTCATAGTTCACTCATGAGACCACTAGAACAAATTCTGTGGTGTGCTCTACTGTCTGCATGGAAAGATCTAAAATAGTAGGAATTAAATGTCTGTTTTAACAGACGAGCTGAGTGAAATTGCACTGTGGAAAACATGAATGCTTGTGTATTAAGAGAGTATATCTCCTCTTACTGGTGCAAACAGAAGCCATCTGAGAAGAGTATTCATAATTACATCGTAAATGTTAGAAATTATTTGATGTTAAACAGGACCAATATGATAATCTATTCATAAGCCATATGTAACATAGGGCAATGAAAGACATCAAAAAAACCTCCAAGTTCAAATAAACAGCAGTGAAATGCTTTTGAATGATTCCACATTCTCTGTTGATGGATATCATCCCTCCTACCTTAATCTGTTAGATTTATGGATTATTTATTAAGATCACCTGCACTTAATCTATACTTTATGGTCTTGTGGCACAAGGGTAATTTGTATAGTGACAGCAGGAAAAAAAGTGAAAATGGCCACAGGCATCAAATGGTAGGTACTTAATTTTAAGTGCTTTCTTGCTCCTGTTATAGTTAGAGTCCTAGAAAGCAGCCTGTGGCAGGATCTAAGAGATGTTCCTGCCATATTATTCTCCAGTGACGCTCTGGAAATTCATGTAAGGCTTAAACAATTCCCATCTATACTGTTACATATTAAGCCATTCTCTGTTTTGTAAGTAATGCTGTTGCACTTACTCCTCACTAGTCTTATTCAGAGAGCATATGTGAATCAAGGCGTTCTCCCTCCACTGAAAAAAAAAACAAGACACCCTCTGCCCCCAATGTGTTTTAAAAATTGTAGGTCTTTGAGGAAGATATCTCTCTAGTGCAGGAGAAGCCCAGGTGAAATATTGAGCAGAGGTGAGGTGTTGACACTTCCCATGTTCAAACCCATGGCTGCCCCAGCTGGGCAGGTGTCTGGGCTCTCACTTACATTGAAGAGGAGAGCAGGGACTGGTGTGAAGCGCTTTACATGAATCAAGCTCAGACTGTCAGGTAGGTGTCCTTCCCTAGCCCCAACATAAAAAAGCCTGAAAAAAAGAATAAGAAAACTCAACCAAACAGGGAACCAACGAATAGCTTGTTGCTTTCTGACAAAGGCAGCGTTAATTCTTATATTACTTTATTGTAAATGCTGCTTTCTTCTGAAGTGGCTTTGGTTTATCAGTTTATGCTGATCATAAAACACTGAAGACTATAATAATCCTTCCATCATAAATAAACAATTTGACATGGCAAAAATTAACTGTGATGCTTTTATTATATAGTAGTAAATAATGTGGATTAATGATAAATTATTCTTTTTCAATTATTTAAAATAAACCTTCTATTTCATACCTAGATGCTGCAATTATTGATGAGTTTAAGCCACTATAGCAAGACATGGCCACTGATACAGGAATTATCCACTTAGCGTGACTAAGGGTTTCACCGCCAAACGTCTGTAACAGAAAAAGAAAATAATAGTGAGGCTTGTTACATTAAGCATATAAACAATTCTGAAAAACTCTCATGAAAACACACCAATATAATGTCATAACCCATGCTTTCCTATAAAACCCAATAATGATCTAAGAAATTAGAATTTGGAAAAACTGATCAGTACCAAAATAAAAATGACAGATACATTAAAAAAAGATTTTAAAATAGTACTTTGTTTGTCTGGCCCTGGTGAAAGCATCTTCTACAGCAAAGTACTGTTAGGAGTATGTTTCACAGTATATAAGAGGATTTCCCAAGATCAGATTTATTGGACATGGACTTCTTACTTTATATGCACCTTCTAATATACAAAGTTTATAACAAAGGAAAAACCTTCAGCATGGAAATATTTCTATTGATTTACCAAGGAGTATGCTATCTGAGATTCTGCTGTAGTGCCATCCATACAGTAACTTTTGGATTAGTTATTTTATACAACTTACCACAGCTACAGCATCACTTGTGAGGAGAGCTGACATGTCCAAAACTACATAGTACGCTATATTAGTCAGCAAGTAAATAACTGTCACAATAGGCATTGAAATTGCAATAGAAAGAGGTAGATTTCTGCAAAAGAAAAATGGCAAATTTATTTCATGTGGTTTAAATAACAACATTTAAATAGATTGTTCCTAAATTTAAGCATTTGTGAATGGATACCTCCATCACTTTTTTGTAATCAATCATTTTCTTACCTTGGTATTACAAAGTAAAGAGCAGCCATGTGTGGAACAACTCCATTAAACAGCTTAGTTGGCTGCTTGTGGGTCTTCACAGATTTTAGAGTAAAAACATACATCTATACTGCAAATTTCACATACTATCTTCTATATGAAGCAATTAAAAGAGTAATTAAGCAATGGGATGCATGCTTAGCAGTTTTCTTGAGTGTAGCATTTTTTTCCTGACTCATAACCTATGTATGTCTCAAGACAAGGAGAGCAATATTAGTCTGAGTAGGTGAGCTCACTTCTCTTACAGGGTGATTATCACTACAGAAAGGAGGAGATGGTATTCCCAGTGCTACTGTGGACTTTTTTATTTTTACCTAACCTTTCACCTCTAGTAAAAGTGAAAAATTTGCCTATAAACAGTAAAGCTGAAGATCACATGATAAAACAGTAATAAACATGGCACACCCTTACTCTATTGGTGCAAAATAAAGCAACTGTTCAATCTGACTGAAAAGCAATAGGGAATTTTAGAGGGCTAGATAGACCCACACTTTTTCCTGACTTCAGCAGTGATTTGTTCTCCTCCTTTAAAAATTCTAGCCTGAAGTGTAAAGTGTATAATACATATATGCAGACAAGTGATTAATTAGTGTGATACAGTTGGTGAGAGAGGAAGATAATCAGGAAGAGTTCTCACACATTACTTCTTTGGAAAAGAAGAAGCTTTTTGCAGAAGAACAGTTTGACTAACTTCCAATCAGAAACAAATACAGAGCGGCTTGTCCTGCCATCATTTGTCTTACCAGGACGCTCTTCAGTGATTCAAAGGAAAAGCACGTGTTTACCTTTCAGGATTCTGCATTTCCTCAGTGACATAATTGAGTGTGTCCCATCCTGAGTAGGAAAAGAGGGCAGAGTAGAGAGCCAGTGCGATCATCCCTGGGTCTGTTGCTGAGCCCTCAAATGGAGCTCTGAGGTTTTCTGTTTCTCCTGTAGAAACGTCAGGTACCAATTGCCTGTTACATTTCAGGGATTACGATGTGGAAGGACACTATACTAAAAGTCTCAACTAACCGAAAGGAAAGGAATCCCCACTGCATCCAGGTTTTATTACTGTTTCTAAAAGTGCACAGCTTATATTTTCACTTGACAAGGAGGAAAGTTTCAGTCTGACCTTCATACAACTGCACTTGAACAGGGGAACAGCAGAAGACATTTTCTGTGTTTATTATTTGGATACGACTTGTGTAATTCTACCAGAATCCAGAGCATCTCCTCTCCTGGCATTGTTGTCTGGCCTACAGAAGGAGAGAGCTGTGCTGAGGTCGTGCTATGCCCTGTCAGCCAGGCAGAGTTAGTTGGGAAACACAATTTCAATTCCCGAATCTGTCTCATATTTCTTCTTCATATCTGTGCTTTTGTTTTCACCAGATGAATTAGTGACCGCTGGAGGGAGAACTCCTGGAAGCATAGTTCTCAGTGGGATGCTCTGCCCTGCAAAAGTGTTCCCCAAAATTAAGAGGAGACTTGAAAATCTTTCCTTTCAAAATTCTCCTTTATTTTACGTCAATTTGTTGAGACAAAAACCTGCAGAATGCTGCAAAATAGATGAAACATCAACGGAACTATGTGAACTCTTCTGGAAAGGGGAAGAAAGCCCTTACTGAGTTTGCAGAAGGAAAGTCAACTCTCTAATATAAATGTAAGTGGGTTAAGTATTAAGGAAGACAGAAACATGCTGAAGACTCTGTTAGGAAAGAAAGTAATCTGTTGTAAGATGAAACAACTTCACTCTGTGGTTAAACTAAGAAGTTTATAGATCCCACAAAAGCAATTCAGTCCGTAGCAGTAACTACAAGGAGACTGTGTGAACTGAAGAAGGTGAAGCTATGAGATGTACACACACTTTGAGGAAGAAAATTGTTGAAGGAAAAATAAAATAAAAAAAAAGGACTGAGAAAAGCTGTTTTTACTAAAGGCAGCTCATATTCAAAGTCAGATATTTCCACAGTGTTTTAAAACACTAAGTGTATCTGAGCACATTAGAAGGAATACAGCAGGGCTAAAACATTGCAACTGTTCTTTAAAACAGCTGCTCAGTTTAAAAGAGTGCATTGACCTGATCACAGCTTCCTCCAGAAGTCTGTATCATTCCTTCTGCCAGTCCTTTCTGCAGTTAAGTGCTCAGTTCTACTTAAACAAAGCAGACACGAGACCTTTATTACCACTAAAAGCTCTCAGCATTTTGCTTTCCTCACAATAATGTTTCCTTTCCCCTTTTACCCTCCCTGACCCCACGGAGCAGTGCACAGGAACTGATGTAGGCTCTATGGATGCAAAAGCAGAGTGAATGGTCCCTGGGCCAAACTGCACTGCAGCAGCTGCATGCCAGTGAGCGGGTTGGGAGTTTTGAAGGTGGCAATTTGACAGCAGAGGTAAATTTGTGACTGGGAGGAGAGGGCAAGGCTGTTATAGGGGCAACATCATGGACTCACACCTTTTTTATAACAAAACTGCAGCAGCTTGTTTTATGTGGGGAACTACTCATTCATGCAACTGTGGCCTTTAAGCACCGGTTTTCTTCTGCATCTTCACATTCCTGCCCTTAGGACTGGGTTCATTTGTTCTATGTTCTTTAGACTTGAACAAACCAGTGACAACTGATGTGCATGGATGATGGCTGAACAAAATGTTTTCTTAAAGTCTGGTGTAGCTTTACAGTGTAACAGCTGATGTAAGTGCAGCCAAGGAAGGGACAAGATCAGCAAATATGGAAAAGCAAGCATATGCTCATTGGGTTTTATAAGCCAGTTTCACAGGAGAAAAAGACAATTCCTAAACTGAAGAGGGAAAACCATCTTTATTTTAAATTAATAAAGATACAATGACTATTTAGGAATTTAATGGGAAACGAAAATGAAAAAACCTTAGTAACTATGCAACAGAGCTAGAGCTGGAAGAGACTTCATTGTCCCAGAGTCCCAAATTAATGAAATTAAACGTATTGTCATATGCAAAGATCCGGGGTAGTGCCAGAATAAACTAGTCTCCAGCCTTTCAGTGTATTCATTCAGTCCAGTTTCTGCTGATACGAGGTGGCTCATTTGTCCTGTGATGCCTTATGATACCACAGAGACTGACGAGACTGCAGTATTGCAGTCTTCTCCCTTGTTTCTGCGATCAAGCACACCCTCTCACCAGCAAGGGAAAGGACGAGTTCCTCCCTCTCCAATCCTGTCCTCTCACAGAGTGCTGTGGCAGCTCTCTGCCATGGGCAGGGCTGGGAGAGCCAGCAGTGAAACTGATGGGAAGGATGTGTCAGGCAATTTCTGCTGCGTTTTCCTGTCATAGGACGAGTAGCAATGCTGTTCTGTAACAAGCATGAGTCAGAGACACTTAGACTGACTTTAAACTAGTTAGCACTAAACTGTCCCTGCCCATCGCAGGTGGGTTGTAACTAGATAATCTTTAAGGTTCCTTTCAACCCAAATTATTCTATAATTCTATGATGTTAATTCAGCTGCTATCTGGTATTCAGCTCAAGCAATGCAGAACTTGTAGAAGAATAATTAAACTCCCATTGCTTAACAAGCTATAAAATTCCCCTGATCTCCCTACAGGGGACTGTTTATTCTAGAATAACTAAACACTTTACATATGTAAGTCTTAAGGAGTCTGGACTTCCGGAACAGATCTTGAAACTCATATATGAGTTTTTAAGAATTTAAGTAAAAGAAAAATATTCTTACCTTTACCGATTTTGTAAAGGCCAACAGATATAACCAAGATAAGAGCCATAACTTTTGCATATGTGAAAATGTCTTGTACACGGGTTCCCCACTTCACGTTGACACAATTAATAAATGTTAAGGAACCTGTAGAGAAAAAGAATATGTATGAGAGGAGCACTGATGCTTTACATCACATAAACCGCATTTCAAATACATCCTTCCAGATGTCACCACTCTTTCAAGAAATAGAACAAAATAAAATTTCACCATTTCAGGACCACCCAGATTTATTAAAATGAGTGAAATACCTGATTTAAAAGTTACACAATAGTTTTTCTTTGGAGAACACTCTTCATGATAGTAGGTAAGACAAAATACATCAGATTTATGGGTATAAACTGGAGAGGGGCAGATTTAGACTGGACATTAGGAAGAATTTCTTCACCATGAGAGTGGTGAGACATTGGAACAGGTTGCCAAGGGAAGTTGTGGATGCCCCATTCCTGGAGGTGTTCAAGGCCAGGTTGGATGGGGCCATGGGCAGCCTGATTCAGTGGGATGTCCCTGCCCATGGCAGGGGGAGCAAAACTGGATGATCTTTAAGGTCCATTCCAACCCTAACTATTCTATGATTTTGAATTTCAGGACTAACTCCTGCTCCTTTTAAAAAATTTTTACATTTTATTAAAGCCGGCAGAGTCACTCACATGCGGAAGGTGGGATTTCTCAAAATCTTTTATTTGTGCAGAAGTCTTTCCTGAAGTTCTCTCTGCTGGCTTGGGCTCTAGTCTATGTACAGAGTAAGACAAGGCTCTGCACCAAAAAGTTAGTGAATTGAGCCAGGTCAGCATGCTGTTACTCTGTGCACATGGCTTGGGAACTGTGCCATTCAAACTTTGACCCAAGTCTGAAGATTACAGGAGTACTTGATTACAGAGTTCTCTCAAGCTTCAGTTTAAATAGAATCTAATAACAAAGTTGAGTGGTTGAAGACAGTGGGTGGGATCAATTAATTCTCCTTTCCTTCTTCTACCATATTCTTTGCATTCATTTTTGTTACAGAAGTTAGGCTCCAAAGAGTGGCCTAAGTGCTGTGAGGAGCGCTGCTGCTTGGCTGATGGCAGGTCCAGCCAGGGGCTGAGCCACATGCCCATCTTCTCTTGCTCTAGCACACACACACACCGCGTAATGGACAACTTATCTCTCTTGCAGCTCCATAATTCAAACCAGAAGTAGACGAGAAAAGGAGAGGGTATACATGATGTGAAGACCAGCTGCTGGAGAAGACAGCAGGCTGAATGCCACGTGGGCAGTACAATGCACTCTCAAGAATGCATCAGAATGGACTTTTTTCTTCTCTAGCAGTCTTGTTGGTTTTTCTTTCTGTTTCTTTGACCTGACTATAACCCAAACTTCAGTTTTGAAATTAAGAAAAAGGGGTTTGTAACGCTTAAAATGAAAACCATTTAGAAACTTTTCTATATAGTAAAGAAATTAGCATCCAACCACAGATGCTTACAAAACTTCTTGCCTTCATTATCATGAACAACTCGTCATATTTGACAGTGTCTTATCAGCTGTCAAGGTAATATTAAATCTATTTACAGAATTGGAACCTGATTTCCCTTACTATTTCCTATTAATGTACTAATGTTGTGCAATGGGGACAGAATTTTGGGTTTATTCTGGCATTAAAAAAACCTCAAAAGGTATTAAATGATTGTTCATGCTCAGTGTCAGCTTTGAATATAATTTCGAACAGGACTGTAAATGACTTCTCTAAACGTTGCTCAAGTAAATGTAGCAGATACATTGATATATGATTTTATGCTCTATAGTTTAAAAAATCTCATTCTTAAAAGTACCACAGTATATATAAGTAACTGTTAGAATTATAGGTCTATGTCTTGAAAATTGTAAAGTAAGTGTTGACTGAAGTTTTTATTACTGAATGTTCAGAATTCACTTGTGATGCTTTTAAGTGCTATTTGAAATACTGCAAAGGATGTATTTACTGCATGTGTTTATGACACATGACATCTATCATGTGCTGCAAACTCTACTTAAACTCAAGGCAATGGGATCTTGCCATGGAACTCCCTGTAAATTCTACTAAACATATAGATTTAAGCAAGTTCTCTCTGCTACGTTGATGAACTGCCAATTAAACCCATGTTCCTGTGCCCTACAAAAATTATTTAAGGTAGTAATGAAACTACTACCTGACACTGCCAAATTGCATATCACAGTTAATATAATAAAATGTAATTTTCCCCAGGAATCTAGGCTTTTATTCAAAATGCTTGTTATAAACTTAGTCAGTGGTGAGGCAACTAATTTAATGTATGGGAAAGCAGCAGCTGCCAGAAACACCTGGGGCATCAGCTCAGAAGTTAGAGGAACTAGAATACGCAGCAGCTGATTCAGATGAAGACTGAATCAAGAATAAGTAAGAAAATGAGGGCTTAGAGAAATGTCAGCATTTGAAGGCTGCTTCTCTTAAGCATTAGGATGTCATGAGATGCATCTCATGATCCCCAAAACACTGGAGAAAGAAATTCTGATCTAATAAATAACTGCTTTCTGATCTAATAAATAACTGAGTAGAGAATTTCAGTTGATCATTTCTTTTGGAATAGGTTAGTTCTGAGTGGTCATGATGGTCTCAAGGTGTATGTTGGAGCCTTTTTTCAGAAGTGAATTTCCTCTGCACCACAGTGCAAGAGTCAGTATACTTGCAGTCACGACAAAGTCAACTCTGCAGAGTATATGATTACACTATACAGTTTTTCTAGAGACAATACTCGTGTTAGCCAGAGTATTTTTAATTCTGGAAGAATTTTTAGATTTTTGTTCATCTTTTATGATTTGCAAGAAATAGAAGATACAGAGTATAGGGCAAATGTGGGCTATGAATCAGGGCAATGATCTGTAGAGATATAAGTTTCTTTAATCAGCAGTCATAGTTTCTGCTGGCCAAATTGTTGTAATTCTTCTCTCTCTTCTAATAAACTCAGCCTCAAATAAAATCCATCTGAATAAAAGATTATTCTTAACAACGTGTTTTAGAGAGGCAGTAATTAATTTCACAAAAGGTGAAGGAATAGAAATTGAGAAAAAACTCTCTGGATACCTACAATTATAATTCTTAACTTCTAGGAACCATAAGTTTACTTACAAATACAGGCAGCTGCGATCAACCTGACTGCATCATAGGGTGGCTCACAATGAGGAAAAATTGGTTGAACAATATAGTTAGCAAATGTGATTGCTATCACTGCTTGCGTTGTTGGTTCGATAATTAGCAAGGAAGACCACAGTCTGATGAAGGCCACAAAGGCACCAAATGCTTCCAGGATGTAGGCATAACTAGCTCCAGATTTAACGATGGACGTTCCCAATTCAGCGTAGCACAAAGCTCCGAACAGCGAAAACATCCCACCAAGTGCCCAGAGGACTAGAGAGAGTCCATAGGAAGCACTGTACATTAAAACACCTCTGGGTGACACAAATATCCCAGAGCCAATCATATTTCCTACAATTAAAGAAACTCCATTTAGTAAAGTGATTTCTTTTTTCATCTGCATTTTTTCACTTGTGTCTTCCGTATCGTCCACTTCAGCTTTTCCATGTTTAGTTTTGGATTTTTTATTGCAGCATATTCGCCAGGGGGCTGGCATCTTCAACTATCAGTACCTGAAAACAGGAAGAGGGAATATCTTTTGTAACACACGTGGCATCACAGACATGGAGAATATAGTTTGCTTATAAGGCATAGATATTGCAAAGAACAATTATTTTGCCTGGTTTTATCTTGTAGTCCAGGAACCACATACATATGTGTGTGTGTGTACCTGTTCTGTACCTCTTTAATGGATACATGTGAGCCTACAGTCCTTGGTTATACATTGTGAAGCTTTCATGAACTCCAGGTTTACTTTTATTATTAATCTGGAATTGTTATTGTATATTATGTTATTGAAGCTGTCTTCAGGAAGAAAGAGACATTGTAACCCTGGAAATATGTTCTAACACAGCTGGAGTGTCCCCCACAGGTATACCTTTTCCTAAGCTTTGCTTTCATCCCAGGAAGATCTCTACTAAATTATTATTTGTTTCATCAAATCACATCCATCTGAAAATTGCTGAGGAACACAAGAGAAAAGAGAGAAAAAGATACCCACACCCTCCAGCCTCAGAAGGTTAATGTCAGTATGAAGATAAAGAAGAGAGCTTTAACTGTTACTAGAGACGAGATTGCTGTCTCAGTAAATAATGTGGCTTGCTTAGTTATTAACCTCACTTGACTTCTGAGTAAAAGCCACAAGCGTGCAGAGGGATTGGGTTTTGAACACCCTGTTCCTGGAACTCTTTTGTATATGGGAGTCCAACAAAACATGTCAGTAAAAGCTTCCCACTCCTGTGCTTGCAGGGCAGGATCCAAGCAGGCTGGGAGCTGGGAAAAACAACATTAACTGCGTAGCTGTGAGGATGAATCAGCCCTGTGCACACATCGCACACCCTTCTGGGGCTGATGTCCTCAGGGATGGGGAAGGCAAATGTAGCAGCTGGGACTGCAGCGACTGTCTGTGTTCTTGGGTCCTGCTGACTCATAACAATGCTTAATTGGAACAATGACTTTTTTAGGTGCCTGTCTCAAAAGAAATTAGTTTAATCTTCCCTTCCTGTCTCCTAAGACACTCTACGAGAATTTCAAAGAGAACTTCCTCAGAATCCTATGAACTAAAGCCAAGCTTTCCATGTAGAACAAAACTCCTCCACGCAACACTGCCCAAAAACATTCGATCACAAATTTATACTGTTAAAACATGGGTCAATAGCCAGTTTAAAACAAACAACCTGCCCTCCACAAACTTCCCAAAAGATTTGCTTTCCTTTGTAATGCATGTCTGTTCTTGCGGCCCTGATTAATTTATAATGATGTGGGTTTTTCTATCTTTTTTTGGTGCAGCTCAGTTTCCTAGTTGATCAAATAACTAATGAGGCTTGATAAGGATTAAAGATTAAAAGATATGAAACCCTCTTTAAAGATTAAATGCTTTTCTCAGCCCAATGGCACTTTCTCTAACTGTGGGAACAGTGGAGTGAAGTTAAATATTTTTCCTTGCCACAGGTGTTCAAGCATGACTGCTGAGTCTCCCATCTTTTGCTGACCTTCTCTTCACATGCAAGTAACTCTTGATTTTCACTTTGTCCCTCTAAGAGTAAAAACCACCACTTTGATATGGGAAAGGAATTTCAGGTATCCAATACACCAGTCATATATCTTAAAATTCCTGATAAACATTCCCAGTTTCCTGACACTAACACATTTTTTCTAATTCTATGAAAGAACGGAGGCAAAAAAGGTCACCTGCCATCCTACTTCCACTTAAATATCAGCTAATACTTCCAGAACCTCCTGTCTTTATTTCTCCTTTCCATGGCTGTGAGAAACATTTGCAGTAACCCATTTGCAGTACCTGATTGCAGCTGTCTGGAGATCCCATCAGGACAGCAGCATGCTAGAAATTTGGGCAGAACTCTGTATTACTACTTCAGCAGCAGAGCTGGTTTAAAATCCACTTATGCTTTTTGTACTTGGCCTGGTGTTTTGTGGTTTTTTTCTTTTTAATTTTTTTTTAAATGTGGGTCATTGAGAATTCTGTTTCTGAGCCAAAATGTACACACATTTAAGAGGGTGCTACTTTAAATGTAGCTGTTCTTGAGATTATATGAACATGGAGCAATGCAAGTAGTAATCAAAACAATGGCTATTAGTTTTCCTGAAATGAAGTCTCACTGATAAATAAGATAAAGTTATTTTCCTGTGAAGTAGGATAGATAATGCAATTGGTAGGTTGTCACTAGGACAGGTAACTAGTGTATATTATATGAAACCTGAACTTTGATGTCAAATCAGGATGATCCAGTAGCTAAGGTGAATTTGAGCATTTAAACTAGCAAAGCTACTTGAGTCTAGTAGAACTTTTACAATCTGTAGCTTCCGTAAGAGTGCAAAGGTAAAGATTAAATTATTTTCTTCAGTAACACAATGTTTTGCGTATTTTTTTTCTTCTCTCTTGTGCTAACAAAAGATTATTTCAGATCTCTAATGTGTAACCAGAGCTGTGTAGGGAAATACTTCTTTCATAAATAAGTGACTGTGGAGGAAACCATTTTGAAAGAAAAACAATCAGAAGAAGAAACAGTTCAAACTTTTGTACTTTGAGACATATTACATTAACAAAACTTTTAACTAGACCCTGAATTAAGTCCGCAAATAGGTATAGCCTGGGAATCACAGGAGAAGAGATTCAGTTTCCATAACCAACATGTGTAACTTAACTACAGTGAAGCTATCACGATCTATATCAGCTGAAATTCTGCAAGAAAGTAGTAACGTGAGAACAAAATGTTTTAAACAGATTCTGTTTGTCCCTGCCCTCTCCCCCCCAGCCAACAGTAACATTCCCACTAGCTTTGAAAGTGCACTGATTTCATTCAGTGAGGTAACAATGTTGAAGTTGTTACTGATTTCTTTATTCATGATATGTCTTCCTTAAATTAAAAAAATGTTTGACTGAGGCAGGACTTAGGCAGTTCTCAGCAAAGTCTTCATGCTATTAAGAAAATCAGTGGAATAGAGAAATAGTCTTCCGTACTGATCTTACTGTATAACACCAAAAGGAGAAGAATTTTCTATCAAATGTGTGAAGTATTTACTGCAGTTGTAATCCAGGCTATGATGAAAACAATTTGAGGATGTGCTTAATATCTGTTGCCATGGTCTAAAACTTTCCCTCATTTATAGCTTCTAGTTTGTTCCTACTGAACCTGGCCTGTAGTCCTGCCCTGCTGTTATCACTGTCACTACATCCTCATGCTACTACCTCCCCTTTCTGGAACCATCACTGCTCCTTCTGCCTTGAACTGGTGTGCCAAAAAGCTTAAGCTAAGAAGCTTAGCTGTTCAAACATGACTCTGTTCTCTTTCACCTGGGAATCATTGTAGGCTGCATTTTGAGGATAACCATAATCTCAGTGAGAGCCAGTACTAAGGTCTGTCTTGGATAGGGGTTACAAAACTGTAACGTCTTATGAACTGCTTTCTGTCCAGAGGGACAGAGCTGCTTCTATTTGTTAGCTTTTGATTCAAGAAATAGAATCATAGACTTATAGAATCATCAGGTTGGAAAAGACCTCTTAGATCATCGAATCCAACCATTCCTATCTGCCACTAAACCATGTCCCGGAGCACCATATCTACCCGTCTTTTAAATACCTCCAAGGATGGTGACTCAACCACCTCCCTGGGCAGCCTCTGCCAGTGCCCAATGACCCTTTCTATGAAAATTTTTTTTCTGGTGTCCAGCCTGAACCTCCCATGGTGGAGCTTCAGGCCATTCCCTCTTGTCCTGTCCCCTGTCACTTGGGAGAAGAGGCCAGCTCCCTCCTCCCTGCAACCTCCTTTCAGGTAGTTGTAGAGAGCAATAAGGTCTCCCTCAGCCTCCTCTTCTCAAGGCTAAACAACCCCAGCTCTCTCAGCCGCTCCTCATAAGACTTGTTCTCCAGCCCCTTCACCAGCTTCGTTGCTCTTCTCTGGACACACTCCAGAGCCTCAACATCCTTCTTATAGCGAGGGGCCCAGAACTGAACACAGGATTCCAGGTATGGTCTCACCAGTGGCGAGTACAGGGGCAGAATAACCTCCCTGGACCTGCTGGTGATGCCGTTTCTGCTACAAGCCAAGATGCCATTGGCCTTCTTGGCCACCTGGGTACACTGCTGGCTCATGTTCAGTTGGCTGTCAATCAACACCCCCAGGTCCCTCTCCTTCAGGCAGCTTTTTAGCCACTCTTCCCCCAGTCTGTTGCTGCACAGGGTTGTTGTGCCCCAAGTGCAGGGCCCGGCATTTGCCCTTGTTAAACCTCATCCCATTGGTCTTAGCCCAGCGGTCCAGCCTGTTCAGATCCCTGTGGAGCCTCCCTGCCCTCCAGCAGATTGACACTTCCTCCCAGCTTAATGTCATCTGCAAACTTACTAAGGGTACGTTCAATGCCTCCGTCCTCATCATTGATAAAGATATTGAACAGGACTGGACCCAGCACTGAGCCCTGGGGGACACCACTTGTAACTGGCCTCCAGAGGGAGTTAACTTGATTTACCACCTCCCTTTGGGCCTGGGCATTCAACCAGTTTTCCACCCAGGAGAGTGTGAGCCTGTCCAGGCCAGAAGCAGACAGTTTCCTAAGCAGGATGCTATGAGAAATTGTGTCAAAGGCTTTACTGAAGTCCAAGAAAACTACGTCCACAGCCTTTCCCTCACCCAGTAGGTGGGTAACTTTGTCATAGAAGGCAATCAGGTTAGTTTGGCAAGATCTGCCTTTCATGAACCCGTGTTGACTGGGCCTGATCACCCGGTTCTCTTGCATGTGCTTCATGATAGCACTCAAGATCACCTGTTCCATGACTTTCCCCAGCACTGAGGTCAGACTGACAGGCCTGTAGTTTGCTGGATCCTCCCTCCGACCCTTCTTGAAGATGGGTATAACATCAGCCAGCCTCCAGTCCAGTGGAACTTCCCCAGTCAGCCAGGACTGCTGGAAGATGATAGAAAGGGGGTTGGCAAGCATGTCCACCAGCTCCCTCAATACTCTTTGGTGGATCCCATCCAGCCTCATAGACTTGTGAGTGTCTAATTGGCCAAGCAAGTCTCTCACCACCTCCTCTTGGATCATGGGAGCTTTATTCTGCTCCTCTAACTCCTACATATTTACACACAGGGAACAACTTTCCTTACTATTAAAGACTGAGGCAAAGAAGGCATTAAGTACCTCAGCCTTGTCGTCATCCTTTGTCACAGTTGTTGCCTTTGCATCTAATAAAGACTGAATATTCTCCCTGGTCCTTCTTTTACTATTAATGTATCTATAGAAAGATTTTTTATTATCTTTCACTGACTTGGCCAGTCTGAGCTCTAGTTGGTCTTTAGCCCAATGCTATACTAATAGTAATAAATATACTACTAATAATAAATACTAGTAAATAAATCAGGGGATCTCTCTTAGAGATAAAATATTCACTTCAGCAGATTCCCTTGGAAACTGAAGGTATTTAGAAAGTCATCCCCTATCAAAGATATTGGAACATGCTGGATATTAGATTTACTCCTTAATCTTTGAAGGTCTTTTCTTTAGGTGATTTAGGTGTCTACTGCCACATACTTTCTCAATAATGAAAGTCTGCTATGCCATCAATGAATATAGCAAAGTCAAAACAGGCAATAAAACTGATAAAACCCTATTATTTTCTAGTTTCTAGTAAGAAAGTGAATGATATCAAGGATGACATTAAAAAACCCTCACATTTTAATTATGTTCCAGTAAGAAAGTGAATGATATCAAGGATGACATTAAAAAACCCTCACATTTTAATTATGTTCGTATTAGAAATCAATATATTTGCACAAAGACATTTTAAAAATCATGAGAAATCTCTTATTTCCTCCAAGTACACTCTAGATATTTTTTTTCTGCATGTAGCTGATTGACCAAGAAAATTTAAAAAAAAACCCCTGACTATATACATTTATATTAATGGCTACTGGAACATGAAATCAGATGAGCCAGCAGCTTTCAACATGACCAAAAATGTGTAGATCAAACTTCAAAACACAGTCCCTCAGCATGAGAATAAACAGGTCTTAAAGGAGTATTCACTGCAGATTATGCATTGACTGTTTTCCAGTGTGAAGAGAGATCAAGGAAACAAAACAAGATTATGCATTATGAAGGAACAGCATAAAATAAAACAATCTTGCAATAATAATAAAAAACGACGACAACAAATCCACCGATTTCCTCTGAAGAAAGCATATCCTACTCAGTAGGAAAGAAGCAGATTTCCTTTGATTTTTTAAGTCTATGTTTATAAAAATATTCTGTGAATTAATGCTTCACATGATCCAATCACATTACTGTGGTCAGAGGCGGGTTTTCCCATAGGAGGGACTTGTTCCACCCCAAAATATTCCCACCCCAAAACAAATCACAGAGGATATTTGAGATGGAAGCTCCTGTAGTCCAAATCTAAGAAGGGTATTAAAAAGGGAAGGCAGTAGCTTACCAAAAAGTAGGTGATACGCTTGCTTCCTTTAGCAAAAAGTCTACTGTAACTGAATAGTGACTCTCTGGCTGCTGCTCTAAATAAGCACACATCTGTTTCACCAGGGTGGTAAGTTACCACTAGTATGAACAGCCTCTTGTCTCTCTTACTGTATAACATTCCCTTTAGCTTCTATTTTTATTACAGTAGCATGCATACTAAAACCTCAACTGAGGTCATTAGCAAGCAGAAGCAGGCAGCTTAAATAGCAGCTGCTTTCTACTCCTTAGAAAATTGTGACAGAGATAAGACAAAAGGAAGATTGAAAGGAAAAAAAAATCCTTCATCCATGTTGTACTGAAATCAAGAACAACACTTTCCCAGATGTGAAACAAATGCAGTCTAATTCCTCTTTGTTAATTTAGAAAGCTACTTATGGCATAACTTGCCAAAACAGGAAGATTTTCAGAGTGGGGAGACTAGCAAAGAGTGGCAGTTAACTGAAAATCACAGGCATTACTTAATTTCAAATAACCTAATGTTCTTCTGTTTACTTTTTTCCGATATATTTTCTTTTAAATTTAATCTACTCATTGTTAAGTATTTATTATGTCACTTATTTTTGTTAAACAGAGACTTACATATCTGTGGCTTTTCTAATAATTTATGATGATGTGTGATACACAAAACAGACTGATCTGGCGTTAAGATCTTATATTAATTAAATTAGCTTTTAAAAAATCTGAGATAAAAATTAAGCAAAGGGAAAAACTACTTACCCAATATATCCAGCTTTGTCTTCTGAAACAATATGTTGCCCTGTCTATGAGGAACTTTTGAATAGCCAGTATGATATCCAGCACAATATCTACCAAAACCAGTAAACATGCAGAAAATATTCGGGGCAGAGCAAAAGAGTTAATCAATGCAAGAGCACTAACTTGGGTTTTGGTTTTTTTTTCCATGAATGACAAGGCCAATAGTAAAGCAGGAGAGTTGCATCATGTTGCATGCTCTGTACCCATAGTGATCCAAACAAATCATAAAAACAACCTAAATCTTTCTATCATAAATTGGTGCTCCTCCTATTTCTTCCTTTTAAAGTAACATCTTATAAAAACATGCTTTCTTTGATTGATTGAGACAGGCCTACAGTTAATATTTACACAGAAGTGGCTGTGTTTTTTTAAAACACAATCCAAGCAGGTATATGGCATGTATTTAGAATAAACAGCCTCCAAGTTGTTTTATTTTTATCTATGAAGGACAGTTATTTATCCATTAGAGCTCTCTAGTTCTGCCTGAAAAGATTGCACAATTTCAGCTGCCTGAGTCTGTGGTTAAATAGACCAGGAAATTTTTTGGCAATAGAATTTTTTTGCAGGGATGTTTGTCTCTGCTGGAAAAGCAGAGGCTTTGCGCCACATTCTTTAATTGGGGCCTCTGTAATCTCAAAATCTTTTTCTTCTGTCAGGGCAGTGTTTTCAAACTATAGCCTAAAAATCAGAATTCTAATTTTCAGGAATGTATAATTACTTTCACTTTGAAATGTGAACTTGAATTTGGCCCATGTCCGATTTGGGCCACCAAAGTGGTGTTTTGATTGTCTGCTACACTGAGGAACTCTGTCATCAGACAGTTGTCCCCTCTAAGAGCTGGAGAGCATGTTCATATATTCCTCTTCTAAGCCAGTTTCAGCCCTTTGTTTTAGTTATGTAGAGGCTGCATGTTGGAACATGAAGCAAAACATTTTCTGTGTTAATGCTTCCATATTACTATTGCTCTGATCCCAGTGTTTGTGTCCTACTCAACGTTTCACACAAATCTACAGTAACAGCATATAAATCAGTGTTGAACAACCATAAAGCATGCAGTGTGCATGAAAAATATTTCATTCTTAAACATGACATTTCTGAGAACAGAAAATCTTAGTTCCTTTGCAAAGGAAGGTTACACTTATCTTGCATTTTAACTAAGCATGATAGGTAACATAAAGAAGTTAATGTGACTTACTTTATAACATATGTTTCTCATTCACTTTACAGTCTTGCAGAATTTGACTAGCACTTCTGCAGTGAGGATTCTCCTCTGCCAACTTACAATTCTTCTGTGTGTTATAGCTATACACACACACACGCATTTGCTTATGGAAAAGCAAACTGAAGTACTCTTGCCTTAATACGCCTGTAACATTTTCTAGTTTCTTGCCTACACTTCCATTACTGCTTAGGAAGGCTTTTCATACCTTGATCTCAAAACAAGAGTACTCCAATAATTTCTAGAGCCCACTTCATTCATACCATTGCCCAGCAAACAGCTCAGCTACACCACTGCCAAGTCCTCTGCTTCCTCCTGTTCCTTACCTCTGTCCCTCTGCATCTTAGTGCTCAGCCAGCGCAGGCTCTTATAGTCCTTGTCTACAACAGATGCACTTAAAATTAACCCTGATAGAAAAAAAATCACCAAACACCCTCTGCTATTGGCTACCAGAGTCTGAATGACAAAAGCCACCATTTGTTTTGTCTTGGTAAAATCAAATCTTTACTTATTTTCTCATGAAGTTGTTGCAGGATAGACCAATAGAGCACAGACCACATCAAGGAACCTGTACTAATCACGTTAACTCAAGATGTGGGAGCAGAACATGAGCATCAGCAAAGTACTGCACATACAGCAGTGAACTCCGTAGCTGGTCAGTGTGTCAGCAACATAAGCAAGGCTGAGCTCGGGTCACACTTGCTTGTCATTATATGCACATGCCAGTTTAGGTTGGCACGAGTGCAGAGCATTCTAAAGCTTTCTTTTCAAAGTGTAGCAGGACATCACCAAGACCAGATGGCTTCCAGGTGAGGGCAAGTATAGTAAAGAGAGTGAATAATAATACCCTATTAATGCAAGATATTCAGCGTAGTCAAAATTAAAGATGGCTACAGATACTCAAAACACTCTACTAAGTGACTAGATGTTAAATTGACATATGAAATATTTCTGTTTTTCCCCACGTATATGTAAAAAGACATTTATATATTTTAAAAGCTTCTCAATGAGCTGTTACAACTCAGATATAAGTTCTTATTGTCAGAAAGAACAATGCTCTGAAACATCAGCAACATTCCTCCCTGGAATGAAAAAGCTGAAAAATCTGTTAAGAATAGCTGTAAAGAAGTGAGAAGTGCACAAAATACTGTTGTGTATCGGAAGGTGTAGAGGGAGGACCAATCAGCTGTTCAAATGGTAGTCTTCCTGAGCGCGTGTAACCCTTTCTCTTGGAGAGCAGGGTCTCATCTGCCACATCCACTGTAGCAGAAAACCCAGACTTGGGCTTCCTGACAGAGAAGTTGTGCGTGAACTGTGTGGCTGTGCCTGACTCCCCTGTTTGAACACAGACTTGCTGCCACAGTCAAAACCAGTGCTAAGTGTTCCACTTGGTCAGAAAATCCGCTCCTCTTTTACAGGACTGGAGTTAAACAATAGAAGCATCAGATTTTAGCATATTTTTCCATCTGTTTGTCACGTCCACACACCCTTTACATACCTTGTGTGGCTCAGGCACACAGTGTCCACCTTCCTTTCCCCATCCCTACTCCAAAACTTTCTCCTTATCCTCACGCCTATATCCCTCTAGTCCTGAGTGTGGCTGCCCCTTCCTCCATTTCATTCTAACATTTTGGAGAGGACAGGTTTATGGATCCTACTCCCTCATGGAGGGAGGCTCAGGGTCCAAGAAGAGGAAGACAGGACAGAGTTCTTCTATCTTCTTTAAGTGGCCTCTGGGTTTCCTTGGAGTGTCAGGCTTAGGGTTGGGGGAAACGGGGGGTGGAGTGTGGTGTGTAGAAAATTACTTTTCGTGTAGCTGTGCCACCTCTGGATGACAGCAGATGAAGAGGGCAGCCCATAGCAATTGCAGCAGCATGACAGCACCGTGCCTGAATGTGACTCTAGACCAGATTTATCATTATCAATCATTATTATGATTGATATTACATCATAACATCATATTATTAACTGACCCAAAGCTGGGGGGAGGGGAGGCGAGGACTGCCCCCAGGCAAGAGTCAGCAGGCAGACTTCAGAAAGCAGCAGGATGTTCTTTTCCCTCAGTCACGTATCCTATCAGTGGGTCCTCATCTTTTACGTGCAACATTTCTTCTCTACTATGAAGACATTGGAGGGTGAAGACCTACCAAAATTGCCTTAACAGCACCTGGAACAGCTCTGTGATGTGTCCCAGACATTCTTCAGGACCCTTCTACAGATCCAAATGACCTCTGGAGAGCAGCAGCTCATAGGGAGCGGGCAGAAAAACTGTAGCAGGCTCACTGGCAGGCTGGAAAACATGTGAGAGGCAAGTGAGTGCAAAGGTGCGATATTCCTACCCTGCATGACACAAATCTTTCTGTAGAAATAATAAACAGACATGGCATAAACAAAATGTGACGTGCAGTGAAGCACATAGTTCTGGCACCAATCTCCTGCTGGCAAGGCAGCTTTCCTCAGAGCCTGTCCCTGCTAGACATCTTCAGGTCTGCTCTACAAAAAGCACCATTGTCCTGATCTCAGCTATCTACAGCCTTCAGAGAAGCAGGATAAAATAAACATTCCCAGTTTATGCCAAAAGTCTACTTAAAAAACCCTAAAAATACTTCATTCCTATCAAAAAATTATACATCATATTCTTGTGATTCAGTTCACAAAATAAGTTAAGACAGATATTGAAAAATATAAGCTGTTGGCAATTAGAAATGCCCACACTGAAGCTTGAATCACTGAAATAGAGCACATCTTGCATCTTCATTGGTTTCTAAAGAGCCATCATTTAGGACCTCTCATTTATCTGCTCCTTTTTTTATGGCAATGTAGGTAGATTTGAGCTTTCTTTTAACAGAACTTTTGATTTTCCCAAATTTTAGATAGTGTTAGCAGAATTTGTAATTATTTATCAGTCTCTGTGAAAATCATTTGCTCCTCCTGTTTTCTGACATATTAAGACCAGTAATTTCTTTATTGGGTTTGAAGCCACCTAGGTAAAAATTACTAAGGTTTTCCGAAATGAGCTAGAAAACCCCACCACATACCTTCTATAGTCAGGTGTCCCAATATGTACCTCTTAGCACCATCCTTCAGATAAAAAAGGACAGCAGCGATGTTGTCCAGAGAATACTAAGGCAAGTCATAACAGGAGAGAAACACGCACGTCACTTCCAGTCTGGCAGGGCAGTGCATGCCTGATCTTTGCACAGACCCAAACTACTGCTCATCATGTAAATACAAAAATTAAAATTGAATTAGAGGTTTGATCCAGCAACATGAGATGAGAACTATTTATGGGAGATGACAAAACCAAGGGAGGCATTAACTAAGGAAACATAAAAGAGAAATTACCTGAAGGTTCCCTTCTATAAGCTGTATGTGAATCTCCTCTAGCTATGACTTCATGAGGAATTTAATGAGTGTAACCCAATAATGTAAAAGGCTATAGCTGCACCCTTTCTAATATATCAGTTCTTAGCACAACAAAGATGATCAGCACAATGTCATCCTCACCCTTGGGCTCCTCATTGGTTATGCAGTGGTCTGAAGTGCTTGTCCTGGCAACAAAATGGGAAAACCAAAACATAATGAAAAAATCCTGTAAAAATGCAATGTAAACTTCCTCCCACCTACCGCTCTCCTCAGATATCTTGGGAGGAGTAACCAGTATGGCTGAAAGAAAACTTATTACGAATACAGCATACAAACCTCAAAACAGAGCACCTAGATTCCCCTGCACCCACAGTGAAAAAGACCAAATGGAGATAAACCAATACTCCAAGTAGAGATGGGTTGTCTCAGTCCTGTGAGTTGGAAGGAAAGGATATGTATAAACAAAAAACATATAAAACATGCAACATTTAATGTTTTTTCTTTGTCAGATATAAACAAAAGACTTGTATGAAATGAGTCAATAAAGTGTCAAGCGTTTGGCTTTATGACTGCACTCCAACTGATTAATTTTTAACTCGGCAAATGCAGTCTAGATGAACTCAGTGTCATTTCTGAGGCTCTTTAAAGGCACAACAAAGACAAGGCAGTACATACATAAAACTACTCTATAGAAACAAATTCTGTAATAAGAAATATTCACATATAGAAAAAATAAATTTAAAGATGCAGTCTTAGAGAATTAGATACAACATCTGGATAAGGTTGAAGTCCAAGCTGTTTGTTATCTTTCAACTTTTGTATTATAATTCTGGCAAATTCCTCTCCTTGGCTATCTGAAGTGTCAAGAAGTTGTCTGACTTTTGATGTCCTTGTAGGTTTTGTGCTTATAAGTTCATAGTCTTCTTTCATGAGTAAAAATCTTGACAGAAGAGCATCCAGCGACTGGTTCAAACATGCTTCAGTCATCTGATCAATAATTTCTTCTCTTTTGCTTTGGATCCATTGGTGAGCTACATTCTGTTGTATGGTTTCCAGAACAAAATCTGAGATGGAGCAAGATAAAAAAAAAATAGTTTTTTAACTGTCAGTAAATAATGCCACAGAGCAAAGAAAAAGCTGAGAAAGAGCTTTTTAAAACTTGGTTTTGTTCAGTAATACATTAGACTACTAAACTTGCTTTTAACATTTCATTATTTTATCTATATTTAAAATGTTCCAGCTTGACAAATCTGGTAGTTGGAGTATTTATTTTATCTGAATTGCAGAACAATTTAGGCTGGAAGGAACCTTCAAGGAGGCCGGTCATCTGGTCTAACAGTCAGCTCAAAGCTGGGCCAACTTCAAAGATAAGTCAGGTTGAGTATCTTCACAGGCAAACTGGTTTAGTATTCAACCCGACCTGGCGCTAAAAAGAGAGAGGTGGTAACTGCACTTTCCTGTGTTTTTTTTTTTTTTTGAAGTTTACTGAAAACTTCCCTGTAGTTTCCTGTATGTTTTCCTCAAGTTGAGGATTTGCACAGTGAACAGGTGCCAATTCTTGAGGAGAGGAGAGACAAAACTATTTCAGTCAGAAGGGACCTACAATGATCATCTAGTCCAACTGCCTGGCTGCTTCAGGGCTGACCAGAAGTTAAAACGTGATTAAGGGCATTTTCCCAACACTGAGAGGCTTCGAGCATCAACCACCTCTCTAGGAATCTTGTTCCAGTGTTTGACCACCCTCTCAGTAAAGAAATGCTTCCTAACGCCCAGTCTAAACCTCCCTTGGCACAGCTTTGAACCATTCTTGTCACTGGATACCAGGGAGATGAGATCAGCACCTCTCTCTCCATTTTCCCTCCTGGGGACACTGTAGAGAGCAATGAGGTCACCCCTCAGCCTCCTTTTTGACGAACTACACAAGCCCGAAGTCCTTAGCTGCTCCTCACAAGACATTCCTTCCAGCCCTTTCACCAGCTTTGTTGCCCTCTCCTGCACGCATTCAAGGACCTTCATATCCTTCTTAAATTGTGAGGCCTGGAACTGCACACAGTGTTCAAGATGAGGCCACATTAACGCCGTGTACAGCTGCGTTATGCTGTGTTTAAGGCAGTCTGGGATGCACTTTGCCCTTTTGGCTGCCACGCACAGCGCTGGCGCACATTGAGCCTGCTGCTGATCACCCAGGCTCAATACCAGTCAGAAAAGGGATAATGGAACAGATCTTTATAAAGTTGCATGTTACTGTGTGGCCCATGAAAAAATATCTCTCTGAATAATTTATCATGTATTAAAGTTTCTTTTTGTTATTTCTTGGAAGGTCACTTATAACAGTTATTTGATGCATTGCAGTATCTTGCAGTGGGCTCTCAACTAGCAGAGGACACTAAAGGTGTGATGCTGACACAGTTGCTGCTTCTCTTTGCTCTGCCATTGCTATGAGGAAGACTGACAAGCCAAAAAAGTGGGAAGAACCGACAGATGAATTAAGCCCGAGTTAACTTTTATTCCTGTTCTGCTGAATTGCAGTACTGCTACAGAAGTAGGTAAGAGCAGAAATCATACAAGCAAATGGAATGGGATAAAGAAGACCAAAGGCAGCAGGAATTAAGTTTGCTTAAAAGGAAAAGAAAATACTAGGAGATACAGGTACATGTACCAGGTCACATTTTACATTTGTTTCACTTACTTCGTAATTTAAGGCTACAAGGATATAATTACTTTCATTCTTAATTTGCAGAAAGCTTTGCTTTCATTTTACAGATGAACAATTCCAGTTTCCATTTCATACATACATACATTTGATATTAGGACACTTACTGTGGGTCCTGAAATTAAATCAGTGTTTGCTGTACCTGAAGGAGTCGGTGATGACCGCAGCACACATGATGCAGCATTTGAGGCACCTGAAATATTCTTGTCAGATGAGGGAAAATACCTGTGTGGATGCACTAGAAGTTTGGCACTCTGAGATACAGAGATATTTTCATCCGTGCTCAGACTGCTGAGTGGGTCTACACCCCCAGAATTTCCATCTTTAAAAAAGAAATAAAAAAAAAAAAGAGTTGTATTACTTCTATGTTCAAATAAAACACTGTCATCAGAGTCTATTTAGAGTGATTCCATTGAAGTCATTATAACCTAAATTCAATTCAAATACAACCCAGCATTCCTTACACTTAGGTTTTGAGTACACTTATGTCCTTTACCTTTTACTAGGGCTTGACCATGGGTTTTGGAGTCTTGTTCTTTTAAAAGAACATTGAGAGAATAAATCCAGTAGATGTGAACTTTAAAAAAGATCTGTTTGACAGAAATTTTTTTCAGGGACTAGAAGAACAAAAGAACTCCATGTACTTGGAGAGGTAGTTAGGAGTCAGCATGAAAGCCAACAAATTTATTTTGATAAAGCTAGGCAGCATAACAAATGTGGAAAGACTGAAAGAAAGATACAGGTGGAGGGAAAAACAGGAAGACCAACAGTGGCATTCAGTGGGAAGCCAATGGGAGCTTTTGGTAGTCCATCAAAACAGCACCTGACTTCAAGAACGTTTTATGTAGATGTTTGCAGGTAAAGAGAAGAAGGTTGGTTTATTTTAATCTGGTGGTAAGGTTAATATCTTCTATTTTTAGGTTTTTTTATGGCAGAAAAAGACAGTGGATATGAAAGCAGCAGTAGGAACGACTCAAAGAAGAGATGATAAATAGCTGATAAGAAACCAATTAAAGTGCATGTGCCTAATTCTAAATACAGTTTTCATGACATTCACAGTGTCACTTGATAAAGAGCTTCAGAGATGTTAACTAAGAACCAGAGATGCCGACGTACGAATTATGATGAGCATCTAAAGACACAATAAGAACAGGTGTCTCCCTGGACAGCTCAGGATTTATAGATACCTGCTTCCAATGGCAGTATTTGAAAGTGTATTCCTAGATCTGAGTGTTGACCTTTGGAAAAACATGGCTATAAGTACAAGGAGCAGGAATTGGAGAATGTGAAAGAAATGTCACTCTCATTATTTAAAAAATGGTGGACTATAACTCACAGTAACAAGTATTTCATCTCATTAGAGACAGAAAATAAACTGGTCAGAACTATACACTGTGAAGCAGCAGACATCTTCTGCATGAATGAGAAAGGATTAGGAGATGACTGGTGTGAGTGAAAGATCATTTTAGAGAAGGATTTTAAACAGCTCTGCTGGGATGGTTTGTTAGCATTCTCTACACACTCATCTTTAATAACATTAGAGACAAAACTACTGGGACTGTACTAGTATGGGACAATGAATTTGACCAGTGACTACAGCATAAAAACTAGAAAGATGGTAATGAACTTTGCAGATGTTATTAAGAAAGAACGAGTTGACCTAGATTACTGAGAAAGAACCTAGTTGACCTGGAGTAACAGAGGTGGAAGTTTGGCAGCACAAAACATGAGATCTAGACTTTCTGCCTCAAGCTGGGGCAGATTTGGAATTAAGACAAGGGAAAAAAAAAAGAAAAGACCCTAGGTACATTATTATGTAGTAAAGGATCTTGTGAAAAAGGAAAAATATAATTCTAAGATATATTAAAGTTCTTATTTCAGGCAGAAAACCCTTTATTCTCCCTGGAATTCCTGCTATATCTATATCTTTCTAGTACACAGAGCACTAGCCCAGATGTGTTCAAACAGGAGCTAGAAGAAAGACTGCCTGTGCCCTCCTGCAGAAATAGTGTGGCCAGCAGGAACAGGAAAGTGATTTTCACCCTGTACTCAGCACTGGTGAGGCTGCACCTCGAATACTATGTTCAGTTTGGGGCCTCTCACTACAACAGAGACATTGAGGTCCTGGAGTGTGTCCAGAGAACGGCAACAAAGCTGGTGAAGGGACTGGACTACAAGTCTCATGAGGAGCAGCCGTGGGAACTGGGGTTGTTTAGCCTGGGGAAGAGTAGGCTGAGGGGAGACCTTATTGCTCTCTACAACTACCTGAAAGGAGGTTGTGGAGAGGAGGGTGCTTGTCTCTTTGCCCAAGTGATGGGTGATACGACTAGAAGGAATGGCCTCAAACTGCACTAGCGGAGGTTTAGATTGGACATTAGAAAAAATTTCTTGACCAAAAGGGTTACCAACCACTGGAACAGGCTGCCCAGGGAGGTGATCGAGTCACCATCACTGAAAGTGTTCAAAAGGTGGGTAGAAGAAGTGCTTAGTGATATGATTTAGTAGTGGACAGGTATGGTTGGGCTTGATCTCAAATGTCTTTTCCAACCTAGTGATTCTATGATTCTATCAAATACATGTTTGCGCTCTTTCAAGGGAAGAAACTCAAGTGCAGTTTCAGTTTCACAATGTATTGCTATTTCATGTGTGTCACATTTTTCTGCCTTTGTATGTCAGCAAAACCTCAAAACTGAGTTTTGCCTGAGAATTTTGCCAACTTGCAGTCAGAAAAGGTGACAGTTACAAAAGGTCTGTGCAGATACTTTTGCAAGGCAATCTATTTATTAAAGTCATCGTATTTATTGATCGAGACATTGGGCTGTATTAGAAACTTGCAGTTTAATCAGGTTTAAGAGTGCCTCAAAATGTCTGGTCTTTTTATCTTTAGAAGTAGTTCACAAGTGATTAACTAGACTGACAATAGTCTTAAGGGACAAGTAAATGCTATCTCTGCACTCATGACCCTGAACAATAAAACTGAAGCTGTGAGCCGCAGGAATTTCTCAAGTGACACGAACAGAAAATCAGAGCTAAAATACTCCATTTTTTTTTCCACACAGAATATTAGGTTTACGAAACACACCTCTTTTTTGACATAAATGAAGATCCAACTGTTCTACTATGCAAATGCAGTTTTACAGTGGGAGTGTAAAGCTGCGATACCAACTTATATTTACATGAAGTCATGAGTATCTCTACCTGATGAGAGGATATTACACTTAGGAACAGACTCGAGTCTTGATATATCTGAAGAGATACTCCGAAGGGGAAGTGCATCACATTGTATGGAGGCAGAATATGTTTCCTGAAATGATTCCAGTTGTATAATGAAACACACATTATATAAATACAAAGTTGCAATGATTTACAGATTACTTTCCCATCACTGTCTTTTCCTTACTATCTAAACGCTCAATAAACAGCACAATCATAATACAGTAAAACAGAAGAAAACTACGTAATCCTAATACTTGATTTTTTCCAAAGCTGACAGCAGTTTTGTATAGAAATGTAACTATTAGTAGGAATCAAAATAAGCAGCATTAAGAAGCAGCATTAAGGATCAAAATGTAAAAGCAAATCTGTATGACACTACATAAGCAAGCTCCATAGAGGTCTAAGGGAGCAGAAGACAATCTCTTACAAGTTGCAGATATGATGTGCTGCATTCCTCCTTTAGGAACTGTCTTTCCCATGCTTAGAGGATATACTAAATATGCCATTCTTATTTCTGTTTACCCAGCCTTTATTATCTTGACTTGTATGGCTCTGCATATGTTACAGCCTGGCTCAACTAAAACATTTTACACCTTTCCTGACTGCATAAGAAATTAAACTGTAGAACAATTCCCCCTTACTAAATTAACTCTCCCTTAGAACTCTCAAGACCTTGAATGATTCCAACATACCAAATGCAATATGTAAAGTATTTACCTCTTGGGAATTCAGAGGTATATTTAGAGATATCTGCTCCACATCTGCTTTCTTTTCACTGTTGTAAAGACATCGTGATTCATATAGTGACTGGAAGAAACATATTTACCTGTATTAAATCTCTACAAGACAAGATGACAGCTCTGTACAAACACTGGCTTCAGCCAGATTCAAGATTAGATAAATGATTACATTTCTTTTAGCAAGCAAAATTTACCAACTTATTTGACCAACTCATGACTGTAACGCCTCTTACCTTTGATCTCTTTAACAGAATCACTGCTTCCAGCATATCTATTTCTTCAAATGTTCGCAGGACTGGCTCAAGGTCTATTAAACATTCTAAACAAAGAAAAGAGTACTTGGCTGAAGAATTTAATGTGAAAATTAAGTTTTAATTTTGCTAAAGCTGTCTTATATTTATGAAAGTAATTTGTATACTAATGCTATCAAACTACTTATGCTGCCAAACAGAAGTTTCTTGCTTTCATGTGTTACAAACACGACAGTTTTATATCACCAAACCAAACCCTGTCCTGATCCAGCCACCTCAGCACTCTGTATCAAATGAGATCCAGGACTGTGCCGGACTAAGTCTTGCATTCCTGGAACGGATAGATTGGTGGGTTTGCTGTATTTCAAGGTTTTGCCTTGCATAATAACCCAACAAGGCTGGTTTGCTGAATGGGACCAAATAGCACAAGACCTCAGAGTGCTGTCTTCCCACTCCAGCAGAGGTGTAAAGATTTACATGAGAAAAAACAAACAAACAAACCCCCACCACAGCAATATCCAGAATAGATGCTGTGAGGCAGAGACAGAGAAGATGGTGATAGTCCAGGCACTGACTTATCACATTCAGTGAATCCAAATGATAGCGTACTCATGCCCACCAAAGGCAGCACGTTAGAGAAGCTACAATCATCTGCTCGCATAGGGAGGCACATGACAATTCAATAAGCACGTGACAACCTGTGCTATGCTCACTTGCTTTCCCATGCTGAGAGGTTTACAAAACTAAATATTTCAATTTTTTAAATGACTGTATTACAAAAATGCCTCATTGAAACTGTGCTCAAGTACAACAAAACCTCAGGAAAGGATGATGATGTATCACAATTTTACTGCACTTCTTTCAGCTCCACTAATTGGGCAAAACCCATTTACCATAACACCAAGCCATCACACTGCATCCTTACTAACAGATATTAACTTTTCCCACTATCATCTTCAAGACATACAATCAGTACTGGGATTCTTACTTTCTTACATCAGCTAAAACAGTTTTACAGGTTTGGCACTCCATTTGCCCACATTGAAATACTCTCACTGTTAATTTTTGTTGATTATAATTCAATTGTAAGTACACATCCAAATACATGATGATAAGTAGTCTTTATCCCTTCTTTCTACGGGGAACAGAGAGGTTAACCAAGCATTTCTATTTAAAGTTTATTTGAAAAAAAAGGAGATTTGCATGTTTTAGCTTCCCCCCACCGCATGCTATGGTAATTGCAAAATTTCCCAACCAGTGAGCTTTACTTCTCTTCATGTGGCAACACTTTTTCAACTTCCTTTTTCTTTTTATGATAGTAAATTACAGGAAAAAACAATGCATGTTGTCTTCAAAGACCATCTTACTACAATCATGGCAGTAATGACAGAACTCAAGTTAGCTCGCACTTTAGTACGTATTCCAGGTAATTATCCCTTCAACAAGATCATAGAGTTTGACTACTATTTTGTTTTGGTTAATTGACACAGAAAAAAAACGAATACATAAGGAAATATCATGATGTGTCTACTCTTTATGATTTAAAAAAAGTACTATAAATAGATACATTTCCTTGCTTGAAAAAAAGAATTCCACAACTTACAAACTTACAGACTCACGCCAAAATAACTTGATATTCAAAATGTTCTGAATGCAAAACCAAAAATACCTCAAAAAAGGTCATATTGGACTGTAAACTGAGTATGAAGATGCTGTTTGTGTTTGGACGTGTCCCCATTTTACCCTCTGCCAAAGTGATGCAAAAAAAATTAAGCTAGGGACATTTCTTTCTAAGCTATCTGAAGAGCAATTTTTTAGCACTTTCCAGCTCAAAGGAAGTATGCCTATAAAGGCTTTCAAAATAACAAACAAACTTCTGTTTGCCAAAGCTACAAATTAAACATTGAGATTGCATCTCTCTCTACTGGTAACACTAAAAAAACCCCAAACCAAACAAACCCTAGAAACAAACCCAACCACATCCACTAAGAAAGCCCGGTATTTCAGGATTAAGTAATTGCATCTTCAACCTAACCAGTGAGAAACTTAAAATATAGAATGGTTTAAGCCAGAGCTCTTTGTACTGTTCCACATTTGAATACTTTCGGTATCTCTCTTACTCTACATTTTTGGCTCTCCAAGGCAATTCAGCTTTTGCTATTGAATGAGGATCATGTTTTCTAAAGAAGTAGGGAGGTAGTTTTTAAAGGACATGCAAAGCAGCTGCAGGAATCACTGTTAGCTTCACCACACTGACTTATGCTACCACCACAGCACTGGCAGGAACAAATTTCACAGCTGAAAACAGGTAATCACTTTCTGCCAATTTTGATGAAATTAGCTTTAAAGAATGGCCAAAAAGAGCCAAAAGTCAACACAAATTAAGCATATTAAGGACAAATTGTTATAGCATACACATTTGGACATCAGATAGGTCAGTGCAACAAATGTGGGTCTACAAAAATCAAATCCAAACTTTTCCAGTTCACATTATGCCATTCTAATCTTTGCAAGCCTGCACTTCAGTCTTACTCTCTTAATTCTGCAATCCACTACAAAAAAGCCTGAAAGTATCTATATTTGATCTCATGGACAAAAAGCTGAACATGGGAAGATAAAGTAGGCACGTGGCTTCAAACAGTTCCTGTTCTATCTGGGAGGTGGAACAGTCAAAGAAAAGTCTCAGTGAAATGAAAACACAAGGTGAAGTCACTACAGATTATCTGATGTGCAATGGTTTGTTGGTATGTTTGTCAGCTTGCTCATAAATCCCACAGTACTCATTATATATTTCACTCCCCTCCTTCTTAAGAAGAAAAATAAATTCCTTCAGGAAGAAACAAAAAATCAAAGTGCAAACAGTTAAAACAAATCATGCTGCTTTTTTAAAGGTAAATTAGAGATGGCAAATACAAAAGACTTGAACTAACATCTTGGTTTTATGGTGCACTTGTAGTTCCATTCATAAAAATTTGTTTACAGACACACTGGCAGCAGAGAAGCACCTTATCATACTTGTACTCAGTGATACTGTGTATCTCTTGACATATTTACCATTTCCTTTTTCTGACTATAACTTTGCTCTGGAAGTGCCATGTTCAACAGAAACCTGGCAATTTAAAAATTTTTCTCATTATGCAAAGCAAACTCACTTAAGAATGATGGTCTTTCATCTGGGTTTTGTGCCCATCCGCTTTCTATCAATCTTATGATGAGTGCTCGATGAGGAACGTCCACTGATAAACTTTCTTCACTTAAGTCTAGTCGCTGTCCTTGGGACACACTATACATTATCTGCAAGGGGTTTATAACTTCTGTCAAAATAGACATCATGTATTCATTAGAAATATATGCAATACAAATAGCTTACTATAGGAGGAATAATTTAGTTTGCAGACACAGCATTTATAGTTCACCAAAATAAGGTTAAGTTCTTATTTTATACAGAAATGTATTTTTAATTTATCAAATAACACTGTAATTAAAAAAAAATATAGAAAAAGAGTCTAACTCAAAATGTCACTCAAAATGTTCAACAATTTTACAAGTTGAATCATTCATTAAAAGGTAACACCTAAAATTACGCCCCCAGGTAACCAGGTCTCAGGTTTAGCCTTTTTATAATGCTGGAAAAACAAACTAGAGGAGGACATGGTCTTACCTTCAAATGGCTGTTTCCTTGACATCACCTCCCACATAATAATTGCAAAACTGTTTAAGTATAAAAGATGTGATTTTAGATTACCAGCACTTAATAACATAATGTGTTCAGCTTTACATTTTTATTAAAAAAATCTCATTAAAATGATCATGTATGGCACACACAGGACTGACTATACGTAACTACAATGATGACCTGAATATAAGAAGACTAGCAGGAATTTTAACCAATGACTTCAACTACAACTAGTTAGTAATTTTAAGAACAGAAAAGCCACATGGTATATAAACTCATTCCAAATCTGTATTGGTTCTGCTTTACTGATACATTTTGAATCACATACAAGTAGTTTAAACCTCAGTACGCAAATTACAGTGCAGCCCAGAGTCCCAACTCTTCTGTCCTTGCCGCAATACTGTGGCATCTCCCTAGTCAGACTGACGCACTCTGATGTTCCTATGGGAAGCAGAGTACTAGCAGGGAGGATGATGTTCACCCATACCTCTATTCCAACACAAAGTAAAAGTCAGGGAAGACATGGACTTGCACGAGGAAAGCACTCCAGCTTCCCCCACGGACATGCTTTCAACATATGCATTCCTCTATATAAGGAGAGATGTCACATACAGCATTCACTTTACTAAACAGACTGTTGGGAAGACCACCCTGAACCACAGCCAACAGACTGAACACACATCTGCTTATTCAAACTGGTGACATTTTTTTCCATTCACATCAACATGAATAGGAAGTGGTTCAGTGAATACAAACCTGCTCTACCTTCAGTAGACTAGTCACTTTCTTCAGTCATCAGGATATATTAAAAAAACATGGAACTTCAAATAACTTTGTAATTTAAATTCGACTAGACAATTTAATTTAAAGGAAACATTCGATTCATTTATTAAAAAATAATCAATGCAATTAAAGCAAATAAAAGAAAACTAAAATATGTAAAAACTCCAAAGCTGGCTTTCCTATTCAAGAATAGGAATTTGATGTGAGGAATAAATCCAGTATTCTAAAGCTAAAAAGAGAGAGCAAAAACATTTCACGGCTTATGAATGGAATTTCCAATGTCAAATATATCCTCATAAACTTACCTCTACTCCCTCATATTTTCAGTAAATCAATTTAAAAATGGATTGAAAAGCTTTTAAAAAGTTACTTAAAAAAACCTGAAATCCAATTTCCATTGAGGCTATAAAAAGTAAACTATGCAAAGAATTAGTTTTTTTCTAAGGAATAATTACACTTATCAGAATAAGTGTTTGCTCAGCTACTCAAATATATGTGTACGAAGACAGTATTTTCCTACATCACTAAAAAGTACCAAATTTTGCATACAGGTTACATTTAACTGCCTCTAAGCATTTCATCTAACAGCTACCATTTAGGAAAAATCAGAAAAAGTAAGTAAGAAAGAAAGAACTGATTCTTCAATCATTTCTGCTGATTCCCCTTTACACTATTTCTGTTTTCCTTTCTTATTTCTGTCTCATAGCATATCCTTCTGATCCTGAGCACAGATCTTCCTGTGTGACCTTTCCCGTGGTCATTTCCTTCACTGTCTCTCTACCTTCATGTCTTCCTGCCTTGAACTACCACCTCTCTTTATGATGTTGTCTCATTTTCTTTTCTCTCTTCTCCAATTATCCCTTTCCTTCCTAATTTATCAGTTTTCTAAGATCATCTCCTGATCTTCTATCTCTTATTTTCTCCCATTTCGGTTGTTGTTCCTCTGCACACATTTTAGTTTTCTTTATAACGAAAATCTGCCTTCCTCATCTCCACTCACTGATTAAGTCATCAGCCACACTTTCAAATCCTCTAAAATCAAAAGCCATAAGAGATAATGTCACACTGCTACTTCTTTCCCCATAATACTCAATTTTTCATTTTCAATGTCTTCCTAGTCCAGATTGTCTCATCAAAGGGTGAGGAAAGCAGCTATGTTACCATCTCTATTCTTCAGACAAGAATGTCAAGGAACTTTGTGTGTCCACAAAGAGTAAGGGTTAATTAAGAGAAATGGTGTTCTCCCTGGAAGTCAGCAAGACCCTCTGAGACTGATTAACCTCTGACCAAAATACAATCCTGTCAGAGACAGCTAAGGTCAAGGTGGTAGAATGCAACACAGAGACGGACTTTGACACAGTAACACGACTCTTCAATATCCCCTTACACATGACAATTCCCTCCACAAATGTTCAAGCAGTCTTTGAGCTCTCCAAACCTTTTCAGATTAGCTAACCATAACTCTTATTATCCTAAGAGCAACTGCTGTTTTGTTATATGGGTTGTCACCACTCTATTACTTCCTAATCTATTACCTCTAGCACTCAGAACAGATCAACATGAAACTACCTGAACTTCCATAAAGCAAGTTTCTCCTCAAGGAAGTATCTCTAAATACTTCTTCCAACTTCGTTACCCCGTTTTTTCATAACCCCTTTCCAAAAATACGTTTTCTTCTTTCCCCCGACTAAATTCCGCAAATTATGTTAATTGACTTGCACAAATTACAAGGGTAAGTGCATTGAGATAATGTTATGAACACTTTTTCCCCTCCCCACATTGTCTCTACGTGTACACTCATTTACAGAAACCAGTCTCCTCTGTCTATTTCTGCAGTCTAGCTTAATTTCTGGAGCATTATACTTGCCACAGTGTTTCCTAAAGAAATTGGTGATCAAATCCAGCTACTACTCAATTCTATTTCCCTCTGATTCATTTTGCATACGACACTTCTGAAAAATTTAATAACATTGCCAAAAATATGTTAAAGTTCAAGTTCAGAAAACCAAATATGAACTCAGATGGCAAAGTCCACTTGAGAACAATGCGAGTTACCTGTAGATATCGTGTTTTACACTTGCACGGGTTTTCTGACTGGGATTGTAATCTTCAGGTGGCATGTAGATAATTGTCCCTCCTTCTGGCAAAGAGGTTTCACTTCGTGATTGCGACATGGATATGACACGCCATTTTGACATGCCAAAATCTGCAATCTGGAAAGAACACATCATTTGTTCCAAGAAGAAAAACTGGATTTATCTGCTGACCATTGTTAGAAATACCTGAAATATGTCTGAAAGAACAGGTCACTAGAATTCCTTAACCTGACACAAAAAACCATGTAGTTACCCTAGCAACAGGAAACACCAACTCCAAATCAGAAAGCATTCCCAAGTCACAATTCATGCTATCCCTATAGCACTGCCCTATCCTGTTCTTCTAAGGAAGGACATATGTACTCTATAGCTGGAAAACCTGCTCTGGGAGTCTGTCCTGTATGAAGAAAATCACTTTATTTGGTTAAAAAAGCAAACAAAACCTCACTGAGTACTTCTAGCTCCCTGGCTGTGAAGATAGAATGAATTTAGTGTAAATCATAATAGCTCAACATAACTTAGTGTGCTGCTATGACAAGACAGTCGCTCTAACTGAAGAATATTAGGGCACTCCATCTTACCCCCAAAACTATGAAATACTAATTAATAAATAACTTCAATTAACAAATTTGAAATACTCTGCTACAAAATACTGCTGAATATTTTGTTTGCTGCGCACTCTGGGGCCTTGTCCCTTTCTACACAGCTTACACTATATTGACATAAAGAATCAATTGACTTCAGTTTACATTCCCAGACATCTACGAGCCAGGGAGCAAGATGTCAGATTAGGCTATGGATAGAGGGACAAACAGTGAGAAGAATAAACTTGCTGGCTGAGCTGCAGAACGTCTGGCATACAAGGGAGAATGACAAGTAGCCAGCTATGAGATCTGCACTTGTCCTGCATGTGCATAAGAGAAAAAACATTTTCAACAAAGATGCCTGTGCAAGCACTCTGGCAATTTAGATAACAGAACTCACCTTTCTCGAGAGCATACAGTCAAAATCCACTGGGAAAAATAACTCTTTTTTTTTTTTTCCCTACAACTCACTATCATCAAGCTTTCCTCACTGTAACTGGTCACTGTCTTGCTCTTTCAGCAGATCTGGGGCAACACTCTGTGAATTATGTTGATGTCACTTCTATACATATGCAATAAATCTTCTATTTGGCAGGCACAATAACCTTCCTTGCATTTCCTGCCAGCCATCCTAACTTACAGAATCTTGCTTCACTCCAAAAACAACCACTTAAAACCCCTAAGGACAGGCACACAGGGATTCCTTGCAGGAAATAGGGCAGGTATGCAAGAGTTAACCTCTTCCCATCTATTGCTCCAGCAAAGGAACTGTTTAGATGTGGTCAGGGAGAGCAGTGCCAACACTGTCAGGGATTAAAAAAAGAGTGGATAAATACATTCCTTGGCCCAGTTCCCCAATCAGGTTTATCAGGAAGCTCAAGGGATGGCAATACAAGCACAACTGAGTGGGAGGAGGTATGACACGCTGAGGGTGTGAGCTGTGTAAGGCAACTTGCTGCCAAGAAAAATGTCTTTGCAAAGGAGAAAACAGAAATCATAGAATGGTTTGGGTTGGAAGGCACCTTAAAGATCATCTTGTTCCAACCCCCTGCTATAGGCAGGGACACCTTCCACTATGCCAGCCCCCATCACTCGAGCCCCCATCCAACCTGGCCTTGAACACCTCCAGGGATGGGGCAGCCACAGCTTCCCTGGGCAACCTGTGCCAGTGCCTCACCACTTTCATCATGAAGAATTTCTTCCTAATATCTAATCTAAATCTTCCCCTCTTCAATTTATAGCCATTCTCTCTTGTCCTATCACTACATGCCTTTATAAAAAGTCCCTACCCATCTTTCTTGTAGGCCCGTTCAGATACTGGAAGGTCACTATGCGGTCTCCTTAGAACTTTTTCTTCTCCAGGCTGAATAAGTCCAACTCGCTCAGCCTGTCCTCATACCGGAGGTGCTCCAGCCCTCTGATCATCTTTGTAGCTCTCTTCTGGACCCGTTCCATCAGCTCCATATCCTTCTTGTGTTGAGGATTCCAGAACTGGACACAATACTCCAGATGAGGTCTCACAAGAGCAGAACAGAGGGGCAGAACTACCTCCCTTGACCCGCTGGCCATGCTTCTTTCGATGCAGCCCAGCATACGGCTGGCCTCCAACCAACCAAATCAGCACTGGATCTTTGATCTTTGCTCAAAGGATTCATAAAAAGATTCATCTCATGATAACAACTGAAGCATTCACCATTCAAGTATAAATGAAGTGCAAAATATCTCATTTCTCATTTATTTGAATAGTAGATTCTATCAATTTTAAAAACAGAGGATCTTTTGCAAAAAAACCCCAACTCTTACAATTATGGAAGCAACTAAAGGTTTTGTCAAAAGTACTCCTAGTCTTTCTTTCACATCGTGGCAGTGATATTTTAGAAGGCAGAATTAAAGTTTTAAAATAATGTAACTTCTCTATACATTTGCTTGTTCTAAGGAGCTTCACAAAAGCCATCTCCCAATATGTTCTGACTTCACAGTTATATTTTACACGTTCTAATACTACACTAACAGAACATATATGTGCATATTGCATGATAAATATCAAGTGGGGTATTAACATTCAAATTGGACTTATTGTCCTTCAGAACTAACTCGTCTGAGCACCCTGAACAGGAACACTTTTTCTTTTCTCCTCAGGAAGAGGTAGACCATATGACAGCATCACTGCTATTGAGTATTAGCTACTGTTATAGCGGAAATAGCCTAAATTCTGGCTTTCTGGTCTTTTCAGATGTATCAAACCCACACATGAGCAAAGCACAGATTTCAAAAGAAAAACTTCAAAGTTCTGTCTGCAAGGACAGAAGAAAATGTCTACCAAACGATTACATCCCCTCTTTATGGTCACATCCTCACTCTTCCTTCTCTACAATAACTAAAACACTCTCTCATTCTTGATGCTGAAGAACACAGGCATTAAATAACTTTACCTTGACATGAAACTCATCATCCAGCAAAATATTCTGAGTTTTCAAGTCATGGTGCAGCAATGGAGGATTCATGTTGTGCAAATAGTTTACTCCCAAAGCAATTTCATAAAGAATGCGGAATCTCAGGCACCAGGCAACATCAGGATATACATCTTTCTGCCAAGATAAAACCATAAAACCAGAATATAGTCCTCTGTTCTGATCTAATAGCACAACACAAAGACTTTTACAAGAAGAAGAAAGAGACTTGGGACACAGTCATTTTTTGAAATCACATACATAAACTCCTTAACAAATTGTAACTAAGCATTAAGACTGGTTACATGTTAAAACAAATAAATAAATGTTAACTATGCAGTTATGCTTCCATTTTCTAGCATTAATGTTTGTGACTGGTATACATGACATAGGACATTTACTATATTACTTATTCACATAGAAATAGAATTTACAGATGAACCTTTGTATGAAACTTGCAACCCGCAGATTATAAGTACAACACAAAGGAAGACAAGAATTGTATCTTCAACAGACATTGGTGTAAAACGAAGTACAAATCACTACCTTTATAAATATTAATACATCAAGAAAAGAGCAGTAAAAATCAACTAAAATCTTAAAGGTTACATTGACACTAATGCCTCTATGAAAACCATACAGCTGAGCTCTGTAGGACATGAGATACGTATTGATTGAAGGTACAGACAAGACTGCAGTGCTATTGAGATACAACTGCAGTAGTTTTACAGCACTAACACTGGATGCTCTGACCCGGCTAATGGGAGCAGCTAGGAGTTCAGCACAGGAGAACTTATCCATAACATTAAGATTTGGTAGAACTATCCATACCTGTTTAGATTAGCAATACCTAACTTCTACAGACTGAAGTAAAAAACTTCAGTTTTTTTTAATAAATATTCAAATTCAGAAAAAACCCTCATGTTTGCATGACATTTACATTGGCAATAATTCTGAAACCGAGGCTGAAGTAAGCATAAGTATTTCCGCTTCTAATTAGAGAACAACCGATATTTTTAAAGTGATTGTATTTAATAATTCAACGTGAAGTCAATTACAGGTCATAACATTAAAGAAAAAGGTGTAATGAAACTACAGTCTGCTGGGCTTGGTTATGTTTTTGGGATACAGCAAGTCTATATGAACACCAAACACTAACAGTGATAATGACTGTCTTAATTTGAAATATTATTAATAATACACTTTACTACTTTCCTTAAGCATGGAAATCACAATCTATGGGAAGCAACCATGGACTGTAAGCACACTTACCCCATGTAAAAGCTGGTTTAATGACCCATTTGTCATGTATTCTGTAACTATCCCCAGAAATTCAGACTCGTTGCAAATTCCCAGAATTGGTAGGATGTATCTAAACCTGGCTTTGTGTAATATCTCTGCTTCTTTTAGAAGGTGGTTTCTATCACTTAAAGAAAAGAAAATAGACAAAAAACATTACCATACTAATACTAGGAAAATAAAAGCAAACGTTGGGTTCACTATGTTCTCTTTAAAAAATTATGTACCTATACACAGTACCACCATTTGCTTCCTACTATGCTGTTTAATATCAAGATACTGTAAGACAAACTGGAATCTGCAAATGCAAATACAACATAGCTTCCCTAGTTTTGTTGCACCACACAAATCTCTATGTCTATTACACATTTCATCCATGTTTCCAGTAAACAAGGATACAGTCAGAACTTAAGACTTTCACCATCCCCTGTAACCATAATGGTAATAATCGACTACATTTGTCCTATATTACTGTTCATTCTCAAATCCTGAGTTTTCACTGAGGCCTAATATTAACCTCCTACAGGATGGGGATTTTAATACTCACAATGCTGCAATTATTTAAATTTAGTGGACACTGATACGTATTAAAATGGTACAGGTTAAAGGAATGCACCTTCAGTTTCCGAGGGAAAAGAAGGACCAGTTATGTTTAGTCTTCACATAAATTGTTCCTCCACACTAGGGCCATGTTTTGGATCAACCTCCAGAAAAAAAATTCCCTGGTTGCACAGGAAGTGACAAGGGACCAGCCTCACAATGTCCAGACACCAGAATCTGTCTGTGTGAATGCGCTCTGTTATAATCTAACCTTTTATTATTTAAGAGGATAAATGTGAACTGGATTCATCTTTACCAATTCAGACCTTGCAGCCTATGCACATGAGAAGCTCAAGTTTTATTTAAAAATGAGTATCCTGCTATCTCTAAAAATGTTAAACTTTTTGGCATACCTTATATCTCAGTCTGATTCAGAAGTGGTACAGCTGTGCTGGGGCACGGCTGCATGCAAGCTAAGGCTACGCCAATCAAGATCCACTCAGCACAGCACTGCGTTTATGCAGCTACACAGCTGCTGGCTCAGAGTCAGCCTGCGTTCACCAGGCTAAGGGCACGCATGGAAGAGTTCATGGCTGTCTGGACCCTTTCACATAGCTCTAGCCCTCACAAAGAAAATGCTGTTGGAGTATATGAGGAAAAGAGGAAGCCTGGAAAACTAAAGCCTGCTGCTTCTAGACAGGAGAACTTAGAATTAAGATGGATGTGAAATTAAAGCCAATTGTTGGTCCTTATCTATTCCATTGAAAAAACTTTCTATTATGGCAAACTCTAGGAAATGATGAAACTAAAAAAGCAGACTTCACGAAAAGCATGTAGCAAAAGACAGCCCCCTCCCTTCCTCCTGCTCTCCAAAAAAAATAGGTTTGGGAAAAATAGGGGTTTCCCAGACTGTGAAACACATCTGCAAAGGATTCAGCTGTAGCCCAGAAACAAGTTGCAACATACCAAGGTCTATTCCTGTATCTGTAAGTCACTTCACCTTTGTCTGCTCCATACCAGGACAGCACTGAGTAATGCCTAAATTAGTACAACCCACAACAGCTTCCTGGCTTTGCTGTTTGGCTGGTCACACATCAAGGTCTGGTACATGGATACCCAGCACAAGCTTCCTGTTTCAGGAATTCACTGCACTGAGAACTCTTCCCTTTTCTTAACAGCATTTACAGAATGGCATTTTATGTTGCCTACTACATAGCCAACAAATCAGTTGCTACAGAGACTCAGGCATAAAAAATTTCCTATAGCTTTCGGTTTTTAAGATAGCTTTTCCAAGCTTTGCATGGTATATGCTAAATGACTTAGTTGTTTTCATTACCTCAGTTGACTTCTTTGTCAAAATTTCACAGGTTAGATATCACACTAAACTCATTCTTGCAAAGCTAAAAATAATATTTACTGGTTTTGCTGAGCTAAGTTCAGAGGATAAACACTGCATTTCTGCTTCAAAGGGATTTAAGCAGACATTTAAATTAAAAAAAAACAAAAACAAACCCAACAATAAATTTGCCAGAGAACACAATATTCCTGCTTAAAAACATAATTGAGATTCCATTTCATTCTGGCAAGATTTCAAAGATAAAGTCTGTTTATACATACCTATGGAATAAGAGGTTAGACAACTTATAACATCTTCTATTCTAGCGTATTGGACTACAACTTTTATTATTTTGAGATTAGCTGTTCTGCCTGAACGCATACTACCAGATTAAAGAAACCCGAGGCAGTAAAGATTAAAGACACCTAGATAAGATAGAAGAAGCAGGTTTATGGTCAGGTAGGCTTCAGACAGCTTAAGAAGGAGCAACTTTACATTGATATGATAAAGAATCGGCGCGACAGAGAGTGAACAGGGCAGAGAAAGATGAAAAACCATTACATGCTGCTTCAATAAACATGCTGTTAATTGGGTCCTGGGAAAATGAGGAATACTACTGCTACAAGCTGAAGAGCTAATGGAAAATATCAGTTGTATGTGGGGGCCTACAAGCCTATTATTTTAAATTAGCTTGTCTCAGTACTGTGAGATCTGGGGCAAAACAAAAAGAAAACAATTGAGCCTTGCCTCCGAGAAGTGTTTTCTAGGACCCAGAAGCAACCTCTAGCGGATACTATAACATATTCCTTATATTCTCTCTGTTTCTTGCTGTAAACAACAAATTTATACTACCCATCGTATTTTATATTCGTATAGTAATCATTTGTATTTTATTCAATATCCCACCGATCCTTCAGCAAAACAACGAGCAGAAAGAAGGCGAACTGCGCAAATCCCACCTTGAGTTAGAACCAAAGTGTGCACTGCGTGAGGAATAAAGCCCTCAGAAGAGGTAACCCGCTCGGTGCCTCCCGCGGAGGACGAAACCGCCCATTTCCAGTGACGGACAGAGGGAAGCTCCGGGGCTGGTAGGTGCTTTCTCACAGCTGCAGCTGCAGCTGCCTCCGGGGGTGGCACCGCCCCATCGCACCCCCTTTTACCCCCACCATGTCCCCCCGGACGGTCCCCCTCTCACCCCGTTACCTGTCTAGCAGCGGTCCTTGCAGGCATTTGAGGGCCACCGGGACCCTCCAGTCAGCGTGTCGGGCGGCGGACACGGTACCGTAAGCGCCACGGCTGATAAAACGCAAGTCCGGGAGTTTGCTGGAGGGGATGGAGGGAAGGGCGTAGCTGATGGTTCCCGCCCGGCTTCCACCATCCCCTCCGCTCATCCTCGTTCTCCGGGGAGGGCTCCACACCGCTGGGGCAGCCGCGCCGCCCTCTGCGGCCCCGAGAGCCGCTCCGCTCGCCCTCCTTCCCCGCCTCCTCCCCGCCTCCTCTCCAGCCGGCTCCTCCTTCAGCCTCACGGAGCCGCGAGTTCGCTTCCACGCGGAAAACGTCCTCCCGCGGGGGTTCCCGGGTGGGGAAAGGCGGAGCCGCCGCCGCGAGTTTTGCCAGGAGCGGTCCCAGCGCGTCCCGGGGAGCCGCGCCCGTCCCAGGACATCACCGGAAAACTGTGCCGGGTCAGCAGCCTTCTCTTTCGGGAGAGCCGCGGAGTGGTACCCGAGAGCATCCCCCGCCCGTCCTGGGGACGTGGTACCGAGAGGCATCTCCCGAGCCGGAGGCAGGGGAGAGGGAGAAAAAGCATCCCTCTGTGTCCTGGAGGCAAGGGAGAGGGAGGAAGCATCCCCCTCCGTCCTGGAGGGAAGGGAGAGAGCATCCCGCTCCGTCCCGGAGGCAGGGGAGAGGGAGAGAGCATCCCGCTCCGTCCTGGAGGCAGGAGACAGAGAGAGAGCCCCGCTCCATCCTGGAGACAGGGAAGAGGGAGGAAGCATCCCCCTCCGTCCTGGAAGCAGGAGAGAGAGAGAGCGCGAGCATCCTGCTCAGTCCTGAAGGAGGGGGAGAGGTGAAGAGGAGCATTATAGCATCTTTAGCTATGCTTTGCTAGTTTAGGTTTTAAAGTAGCTATTTCACTTGCATGATAACGGTGCTTTGACTGTTCAAGTTTTAAGGTAGCTATTTTGCTTACAGAAGCATATTTTATTCTTGATAATGAACATGTGTTGCCTGTGCCTGGCCAGTTAATCCAGATAATAGGGACTAGTGCAATGGTAAGAGACAGAAGAACTCCTTAGGACCAGGATAAGAAGAAGAACCAGCTAGGACCAGATGCAACCTTGAAGAGGTGCCCAAGCTGTCTGAGAGCATGTGCAAGAAGGAGAGTTGAGAAGTGTACCGTGAAGGAGACTGTGAGCCTTCCTCCAGGACCCCCCTGCCCAAGACCCCCAGAGGGCAAAGCACGTGAACCAAAGGGAGGGAACTTATGTAAATAAATTTTGGGAAATGATTATAATAGACACGCCTGTTCCAGGAAATGTAATGAATATGTATGCTTTAGTGTAATAAATAGGTGACCGTTCTGTTTCTCGGTGTGCAACATAGGTGGAGCTATCCCCCTTGCAACTGACGCATCAAATAAAACATGCCTGCTTTATTGCTCTTCCTGAGTTATAGAGTTCTTCCCACACATCAGAGGGAGAGAGCATCCCCCTCCATCCTGGAGGCAGAGGGAGAGTGAGGAAGCATCCTGCTCTGTCCTGAAGGCAGGTTGTGTGCTGTGTTAGTTCTGTTCCTGAAAGATGATGTAGGATGCCAGGGCTGAACTCACCCGGGAGCGCTGCCCGTGGCCCTCCAGAGTTGTGATTTCTGCCTTAACGGGTGTATGTTCATTGCTGGGGTGAAGGGAGAAGAGAGCTCTTGCATTGTCTTGTCTCCTCTGTGTCTCTTGTAGGAAGAGTTTTCAAGATAGTGGCGTTTCAAAAAGGTTATTTTGAAATTTCCTACCAGTGCAAGTTCACCCTTGCCCCTGCTCAAAGTGAGTGGATGCGTTTGTGGTAGCTCCATGTGAGGGTTATGCAGAAAGGCTTGTTCACCACATTAAGTTCTTGTGGACTAACAAAATGCTTTAATTTAAAGTTAGGAGTCTGTAACTTTCCACAAGGAGTGACAGATTCACGGGATGAAATGGAGGTGCCTAGAGCAAGTCCCTCACCTTTCAATGTCTGTGGATCTTGGGTTAAAAAAACCTGTGGCTTCTCTTCCTGTTTCTCTCTTCTCTTCTCTTCTCTTCTCTTCTCTTCTCTTCTCTTCTCTTCTCTTCTCTTCTCTTCTCTTCTCTTCTCTTCTCTTCTCTTCTCTTCTCTTCTCTTCTCTTCTCTTCTCTTCTCTTCTCCTCTCCTCTCCTCTCCTCTCCTCTCCTCTCCTCTCCTCTCCTCTCCTCTCCTCTCCTCTCCTCTCCTCTCCTCTCCTCTCCTCTCCTCTCCTCTCCTCTCCTCTCCTCTCCTCTCCTCTCCTCTCCTCTCCTCTCCTCTCCTCTCCTCTCCTCTCCTCTCCTCTCCTCTCCTCTCCTCTCCTCTCCTCTCCTCTCCTCTCCTCTCCTCTCCTCTCCTCTCCTCTCCTCTCCTCTCCTCTCCTCTCCTCTCCTCTCCTCTCCTCTCCTCTCCTCTCCTCTCCTCTCCTCTCCTCTCCTCTCCTCTCCTCTCCTCTCCTCTCCTCTCCTCTCCTCTCCTCTCCTCTCCTCTCCTCTCCTCTCCTCTCCTCTCCTCTCCTCTCCTCTCCTCTCCTCTCCTCTCCTCTCCTCTCCTCTCCTCTCCTCTCCTCTCCTCTCCTCTCCTCTCCTCTCCTCTCCTCTCCTCTCCTCTCCTCTCCTCTCCTCTCCTCTCCTCTCCTCTCCTCTCCTCTCCTCTCCTCTCCTCTCCTCTCCTCTCCTCTCCTCTCCTCTCCTCTCCTCAGGTAGGAGCCAGAGAATGGGGGAAAGGAGCGAAGTTTTCAGGCTATGATATTGGTACTTCAGATAGCTTTACTATGTTTTTCCAATTTTCTTAAATCTTGAACAATTTCTGTCCTCCAAATGCTGCAGCATTACTAACATACTGAGCAGCCATATAAAGCAAGTGCTGACTTACTGTTTCCAGTTCTCATTTAGCCTGTGTCCTTCACAAACACTACGTGGTTTTCTGGAAGTGTGATATGCAGACTTTGGCTGTTTATACATATGCCTCTCTGTATTTACCATGTCAGTAGTACTATTTGTCGTACTATTTCATCTTTGATATATAAGAAAGATTTTATTTCCTAAAGAAAGTAATATGTAATGGACATCTGCAGTGAGCATGTACTACAAAACCACTGTATAAATACATACTTACGATATTTCCCATTAAGAGATTATGAATGCCACGATACTAAAAATTTAAGACACTGTACAAAAGCTTATTTGCGCATCTTGTTCCTTTGTGTTGTATTGATTTCATATATATTTGTAATTCTAAGTATACCAACTTAAAAGGCAAGGGAGTTATTTTGATTATAAAAAGGGACAGGTTTGTAATAGTGCCAAGAGTATTATGATAATCTTTATTTAACAATTGTTTTGTTATAAAGTGTAGAGAGATTTTGTGGCTTAGAGCCTTGCTTATTTTCTAAAGAGCCTGTCCATTTGCCTTGAAGTCGGTAAGTTTTGGACAGCTAAGGCAATAGTGGGTCATTTTCTGCTAGTTGAGTGGAAGCAATGTCGACATTTTCATCACAGTAAAGGAATGCAGGGTGAGTAGCAGGAACAAAGAGTTGCTGCTTTCTATAGATCTTTAGGAATTTTGTCAGAGTTTGAAGACAAGCTTGCCAGCAAGGGTGGAAATGGAAGAGGAATGTTCAATTTGATCCAAGTTCTCTGGCTGTAGCACTGTGGTGAGCTGTGTGTTTTGTTGACACATCAAAACTGAAGTTCCAGAAAGATAAACTGGTGACTTGGAGTTCCCAAGAAAAAGAGGGGCTTCCAAAGGGAAAAACAGAGTAAATAATTACTGCCTGTGGAACTTCCCCTTTTTTTGCTGAATTGAAAGGTATTCTTTAAAATGGCATAAGTGACATCACAGGTGGCTTAATGTTTCATTGTTGAAGTTACATGGCATAGACTGCAGCTAAAATATGAAAGCATTTCAGTGCAATGTAAAGCTGTCAGACCATGGCAGAGCAGCTGTGCTTGTGGTTGCAGAGGCCTTTAGCAAAGCACAGAGCCATTAAGCTGTAATTTGAAAATGTGCTGTTGACAATAGAGAAGATGCCTGGTATACTAATAAAAGCAATTGATAGAATTTGATAATCACCTTTTAATGTGTTACTCGATGAACTTTTTTAGGCCCTAAATAAATCTGCAGTTTCTGACAGTGCTGCTGCTACATTTGAAGGAACAGATGATGTAATCTGTAATTTGCCCTCTGTCTCACAATATCAGGTGATAAATGACCTGGTACAGCAAACTATGACTCTCACATTGCTTTTTATCTATTGGACATGAGAATAAAAATGTACTCTTCATAGGCCAAGAGATGTTTCAAAGTCCTTCACTGTGATTGTAGACCTGTTCATGTGGCCTCCCTCAGGTAGATCAGACTTTTGATAACCTGAAAGCTGTTGTTAAATACTGTTTCAAAATAATGGAAACAATATTTAGACAATGTATGAGGCAAACAGCTGCCTCTTGGTTTCTTCTTTGAATTTTTAACTGCTGAGAGTTCTCTCATTGACTTTTTCATTCTTCTTAGGAAGACTTTGTCCTGGCTCTTCCCTTTACACGGGAATTTTCTGAAGGTCCATATTGATAATGAGATTGGCAACGGTCCACAGCAAAGAGGAAATTCTGGGTTTTTTTTTGTGTTCCTCATTATTTGATTACTGTGGTAATGAATGTAATTCCCTTTCCTGAATTTAAAAAGCATTTGGTGAAACTGGTTTTGAAAGTGTGACAGCTATGTTGATGACCTTAGTTTCAGCTTGCGAAATCCAGAAGTGCAGCTATTGTGTCTTCAGTATATGATGACATGGGCTTATAAAATGCTTTACACACCTTGTATCTCAGTATAAAAGATGAACTAAAATAAAAACAAAAATTAAACACATTTTCCAGACTAAGTGGTATTTGCTTTCTGATATTCTTCACGGTGAGCAGCATAAGATGGAAAAAGCTTTTAGATTTCTGTTGTAAATTGGTATTGACATAATTATTAAGAAGAGGGCACAAACTACAGAAAGGTTTTTGTTTTCTTTTGTTCTGGTAAGTGTGTGTCTGTGGAATTATTGCTACCTGAGAGACAGGCCTCCAATGCATAGATGTGCATGCAGTCTTTTATAGTGCCATATATAGTTTTTAAATATGCACACTACATGCATATCTTTTCTAATAGAAAGACTAATTTTTTTCTGAAGTAACTTGTTGCAATCTTGTGCCCCCATCCAGGAGAATTTTAGTGCCTTCATTTTCATGGACATTAAACACCAAATCCAGTTGTGTTGGTTTTAAAATTTGCCAGATTAACTGAGTTTCCACAACAGCACAGGAAGTTGTATGGATCTCTGTTGTCAAGGCAAGATGCTCATAATTAGAGAAGCTCTGGTTTCATGATGCAGTATTAAAAACTAATTTGATCCTAGCCAAAGAGAGGTAATTTTGTCTCTAAACAAGTCAATTTGTTGTGGTTTCAAATACTTTCCTTTCAGTGCATTTTCTCTTTCTGTGCCATTTTTTTAGACAGAATAACTTTCTGGTTTGTTCTCAGTTGTGAAAGTGTAATTTGTACAGCCTGTATGGCTTAGGTCTGGCCTTTTTAATCCTTTTTATATAAATGTATCTGAGTTTGATGGAACAGCGTGAATTACACTGAAAATCAGGGATGGCAATTGGATGATCTTGTCTGATCTCAGTGATGGAAAGACTATGCAAACCAGTCAACTATATCAAACACTTGGGATTGAGGATGGATCTCAGTCTGGATGTATCACCTAGCTGTGAGCCATCTAGAAAAGAACTGGAAAGACTTCTACTTATGCATCATATTCTCCCACCTCAGCTGCCTCCTCTTCTTGTGCTGTGCAAAGCGATGCAATATTCAGAGAGGACAGCTACCGATAGCCCAACCAAACCAAGGCACCAGGGCTGTCATGGTCACCATCTGTCCTGCCTTACAGCCTTACTTTGGCTTTGTCAGGGCCCTTCCTTGTTTTGTTTGTTTTGTTTTTGTTTTTTTTTACTACTTTTTTCCTTTCTTCTTTTTGATGCTATTTAAAGGTGTTAGGCAAGTAGGATTGTTTTTATGGCAGGATTAAAAATGATGGGCCCAGCAAAATGGAATTATTATCTTACCCACAAAATCTGTAGAGGATTGTATAGGAAGCTGCCGTCTTTTTAGCAAGGTGGTAAAAAGGCAAGTAGTAAGTAGTTAAAATCAAACTGAGAAAGTGGCTATGTCTTGTAAAGATTGAGTGAACATTTGTTTGGATCACTAATATAATTTCCTGCTAATGCTTGACATCCATTATCAAGATTTACTGAATATGACTAGCCTGGAGACAGGAAAATGCTAATCTTAAATACACTAATATGCATGACTTAGATAACACTATTTACATGATCATATGTAGCAATATAAAGGCATGGCAATACTCAGAACATGGATATATGTATTTAGCTCTCATACAAATTTACTACATTTTAGTCTGTTGGACTTAAACATCAGAGAGCCTGTTAAATATTCTGAAATATTTGGGGAAAAGTCATTATTTTCTCTTAACTCTTGATGGATTTTATTTGTATATTTAGAGTTGTATGAAGGACCCTGTTTTAAAATGTCAGTTTTCATTCAGTAATCACAATGCCTTTGTCTTTCTTTTTAGTGGATTTCCCAAGCTTTTAAATAACAGGAAAATGGATATTTGGTTTATAAAAACTTTTTTTTTTTTTTTTTTAAAAAAAAAGGCATATTTTGTCGGAACATTTTGTACTATCTACACACCAGGAATGAAGGAATTTGGTAGTAAACTCTTAAATTCTGCTTGCTCTTACCAGTGAGAAACTGTTTCCAGTCCTGGTGTTTTCAAAAAAGACCCTAAGCCAGTCAGGTGTTTGGATTCTGGCTGAGATCTTGTTTTGCCTGCTACCACCCTGGAAATATGATGATACAGTTGCTCAAATCTATTGATAATGAAGACTACAACAGAGAACAACTGTGGAAACCAGCATCTGTGTAGACTCCTACCAGCCTTAACCAACACTTCCTTCTCAGCATGTGCCACACACCAGCTGGGCCATTCAAGAACATCTGAATTATTTTGGAAATTATTACCTGTCATTTTAAATGACTGTTTATGCAATTTTGCATTAAGAAATCTGCATGAAAGTACTTGTATCCAGCTGTTGCAACGTGACCATGCTACCCAGCTGACTTAATCAAGTGGCAGAGCTGCCAGGAGCTTTTCTAGCCATTTGGAGGAAAGGAAGGAATGCTTGGGAGTACAATACTTTAAAGTCACCTGGGATTTTATTTCCATCTTGTGCTACAGCTGTGGTGGTGCCCATGTGGTGATGACACTTTGTAAGTATAATGTCAGGATAAACTCTGTCGCTCTCTTGAAGATAAATACTTCCCTTAACACTGGCAGCTTAACACAGCCACCCCACAGTTGAATCATTTTGATGTTTATTTGCTGCTTTCACTGAGCTTCCTCTTTTCTCCTCTTGCCTGTGGGGCATAGGCAATTTCATGATGCCAGTCCTCTTCCTAGTCACCTGCTTTGCATGAATGCATTGAAGCTTTCTGTGTGCAAGTAATGCAGAGGCAAAAGCTCAGTGGGGAAGGAGGAAGGGAAAGAAGGTGATACTTTGATGGATTCTGCTTGGACATAACAACAGGATGGCACTTGTTTGTACATTTCTCACCACGTGCTGTCTTCAGTTCTCTGGGGCCACATGGAGTCCAGGTTTCTTTGTGCTGAATCCATGCTAATAAGCATGCACTGGAACATTTCTTAGCAAGGAGGCCAAGCTGGCATGGGATGACTGTCATCCACCCAAACTAGAGAATCTGCATAAGAAATGTCTGTTAAGAATAGTTCCTAGCTCTAACTCCTGAAACAGGGGGATTGTTTAGGAGAGTGGTGTTTCTCCTGAGCCAAAAAGAATTATTCTAATATTTTTCTAACAGAACACTCTTCTGGCAGAAGGTCAAGTGCCAGGATCTAGAAGCATTCCCTGCCACCTCTGAATTTACTAGCACAGGTGGGTCCGCTATGTTCAGGATTAGGCCACGTTAATTTTTTAGGCTGAGGTATTTCCTCAACTGCTTCAACTTTTCCCTTCCCCTGCTTCCAGGTTTTAACCTTTATTTTGATTTTCAATAAAAAATGCTGATGGTTTTGGTGTTTTGCACAAAATTATTTCAGCTGACAACAAGCTGAAAAATTTACTTCCAGCAGTGCATTAAAGCAAGAATTATTTTTCTCTCCTTTTTTTTTTTTTTTCCTCATCTTAAATTTAAACTGTTACACAAGTGTGGAAGATTTGATGCAAAGCACCACCTAGTGTCAAAAATCTCCCAGGTCTGTATTTACAATTCCTAAAGTTACATAATCTGTTGGAGCTCTATCCTGTAGTTTGAGTAACTACAGTTTTCTCCAAAGAGCTGTCAGGCTGTTAGTCATGACGTAAAGGATAACATTCGTTACTTTACTACAGGACTGCAAGGAGACGTTTAGGTAGCCAAATAGATGTGTAGAACCAGGTGGTCAGATTGGGACTCGAAATTTTAAAACACTTGTATTTGCTTTTTTTTGTTTGTGTTTTGTGTTGACACTTCAATAAGGGTAAAAAATAGGTGTGTTTATTCTACAAAACCTGTGTGTCTTGAAATCAAATTAAGGCGCAGCCTATCTGTAAGTGAAATGAGGAGCCGAGACTTGTAGAAACAGCATATTTAGTACAGTACAAGACTGAATTTTCAATAGCCCAAATTTTCAGCTCCAGTTTTGAAAGCCTTCAGGCTTGAACAAAATCAAATCTTGCCCAAAGTTTGTGATTCTGAACCACCTCCAATAGATACTCTTTTGTTTAATTAAATGTAATTTTTCTTGTGTGAGAAAATTGTTACGGCAACATTTTTTTTTTCCTTTTTAAAGAGAGAAATAAAGCCTTCCTAGTGTTTGTTGACTACAACATTGAACCCTAATCACTGATAATCCAAGCCTTAATAATTTTGTTATTAAGTGCAGTTAATTCTTGTTCATTCAGCGGCAAGTAATTCCTGATGAGTATTCTGCTGAAGGTCTGTGATTTTTAGCAACACTACTTATGTCTCGAGGAATTAAAAGTAAGCCAAAATGAATCAACCCTATTAAAGATTTCCTCAGTTTTGAGGCATAAACACATGGCCCTCTCTTCCTGTTTGTATGTGTAATTAGCATGTGCCATCCTGGAATAACGTAAGGCATATTTTCAACACAAATATAACACTTTGGGAGCTGATAGATTCCAGAAAAGGATCTTAAAAAAGTTAGTCCCCAAATAAAGGTGAAATACTTTAATGGGCAATGTATAGGTAAAACAGATATTAAATGAGGACCCCATTTACCAGCCCACATGCACAGCTACCAAAACCAGCTCTTAGAGGTTTAAGACCATATAGCAGCCTTCAAAGAAATTTGCAGAGGAACTTTTTAAAAGGATAAGGGGTAATGGCTTTAAACTGAAAGGTGGTAGATTTAGATTACATACAAGGAAGAAATTGTACAGCATGAGGGTAGGGAACCACTGGAACAAGTTACCGAGAGAATTTATGGATGCTCCATCCTTGGAAGTTCAAGGCTATATTAGATGAAACTTTAAGCATCCTCGTCTATTGGAAGGTGTGCATGCCCATGGGATGGGGGTTGGAAGCAGATGATCTTGAAGGTTCCTTCCAAACCAAACCATTCTGTGAGTCTATGAAAATATTTCAGAGTCCTGATCATTCGTTATGCAATTTTTAGCCAGTTAATTTTCTTTTCAGTAAGACCATCAACTCAAACAGGCTTGCAGCAAGAAGGCAGTAGCCTCAGGTTGGCTTATGGAAGATGCTGAACTCACTGAAGGCTTCTACTCTTATGAATGTCATCATGCATTGCTTTTCTATAAATCACTGTTTTATGGGCTGTGTCTGCCTGACCATTAAAAAGAATCATCAGCATTTTCAGGTGTCCAAGTATCCCATACTTCATTGAAAAACATGGTCATTCCACATTTTTGGAGCACTAGTCCAGATTTTGTTTTTATGCTGTAGATGCTTGCTTCTGAGGTTTTGGATGCTTTTGAAGGTCAGGTAAAATGAGCTTTGCTGCTGGTGGAAATTCTGGGAAACCAGAAGAAAATTGAGAGTATTTCAGGACTCAGTATAGCTTAAGCTGTAGTTGTCTGTCAGGATGAGTGGCCAGCTGGAACTCAGGAGGGGACACCCTGTGAGCACTGGCTCCTGAAAGGTTCATTTGATATGAATAAGCTGACCTTCATATGTAGTATGGTTTAGGCAGAATTGCCTTAGACAGTAAACCCATGCTGACTACCCCCATCATCTTCTCTTCCTTCACAGGACAAAGTGGAAATTGTTTTCAGCATCTGTTGCTCCATCATCTCCCCAGGGCTAGAGGTGAAGCTGGCAGGCTTAGCGGGGGTCATGGGAAGAGGCTGCACAGGAGTATGGTGTGCAATGATTCAGGAAGAGGGAAATCCTGGGTACTCTTTATTTTCTGGGAAGAGCAACAGGGGTAGACCGGGGTATGTTCTTTTCCAGAAAAAAAGAGGCCTGTGATGAAGCAGTCAGTGAAATGCTGGGGAAGGGATGTAGGAATGCTCTGCAAAACCCTGGTCAAGACCAGCCCATTCATTCAGCTCGCTTCCAGGCTGTGTACGCAGGGGAAGCAGTGGGTTTCAGGTGCTCCACAAACATCCTTTCCTGGTACGTGACTAATACCTGTGCAGATGGTCCCTTGGGCAATGCCACTCGCTGTTTTGTTTCTCTCTGCTCTCCATGGCAAGGACATACTTAGCCACCAGCCCCACTGGGGAGTCCCCATTGCTGCCAGCGTAAGCAGTGCTCTGACATGGCAGACTTGCCCCAGGGACCTTTGCTGTCCTCCACAGGGGCCCAAATTAGCCCCCAGAGTGCCCTAGAACCTTATCTGGGCTCTGCAGGGGCCTGTTGGAAGCCTCCACTGCTCTCTAGAGGACCTGCATTCTGGAAAATCAAAAAGTTTAAACAGGACAAATTGGAGGATGGGCTCTGGCACCCATTTGGTCTGCACAGACATATTGTTTGCACAGGTATAAAGTATTCAAGGAGCAAGAGCACAGAGAGTTTAGTTGGTCTCCTGTCAACATAGAAGCTGAGTGAGGCGAAAGCAAGCACCAGGTACAAGTGTTGGGGAAGCACTTCTGGAGGCAGAAGTTAATCACGTAATTTGGTGCTGGTCACACATCTGATGTGTAAGTGCTTGCATGGTTTGATGCCAACCTTTTAAGGGTGCAGCCCATCCTGTGCCACATGCTCTGCCTTCATATTCTGTCTTTTTCTGTCAGTACATTAGGAGCATTGCTGTGTTGTACATGGGATTATGCTTAAAATGCTTGACTGCGTGTTTAAACTGCATATCCACAATTTGTAATGAATTCACCTCTGTATTTGCTGTATAAGCACTGCTCGTTGACGTAGCACTGTATACTTTTTGAAATCTACACTTTGGCATTACCATGAAATTACCATGGCATAATTTGGAATTACCATTATAGCAGGGCTATAGTTACCATTACCATGCTATAATTACCATTATAGCATGGCAATACGCAGCAGCAATTAACAATGATGACCACTCGATGTCACTGTTGCCATACAAATTCTTACTTGGAAAAACCCTTGTTAGCTGTGTTTTGATATTAGTGAGAACGTGAGTGTGCCATTTCAGATAAGCAACATGACATCTTTTCAAACATCTGTATACATAATCAGCTTTATTAAAACAGTCTTGGGGATATATCTTTCTTCTGCGTGTTCCTCAAGTACTTGCAGAATATACTTGTGATATGCATTTTGTATTTTTCATAGAATCTCTATAAAATATAGACTAATTTAAGGTGCCATCTGTGCTATAAATCCATAGATTGATGTTTTTACTTATCAATATATTTTTAGTGACTATCCCTCATACACAAGCACATTTAAAGAGATCTTTGAGTGTTTTCATAGAGTTGTTTATTTTATTGCAGTTTTGAGTTTTCATGTATATCTTATAGTGATAGAGGAGAGCACATGACTTTTAGGTAAAGCAGCTTGATAAATTATCAGCTTAGGTAATTATTTGGCAAAATTTGTTATTAATAATTGTGCTTAGAAGATGTGAGAAGTATCTTAAAATAATTGCTTAGATGTTAATTCTTTTCTAGTGTGCTATCCGATTAGTACTTTTTTTATGAAAGGAAAATCAAAGCGAATGCTGATGGGTCCAGCATTTGCCTTACTTGGGTCATGTTCTATATTTCTTAACTTCAGGCCAGCACAGAGTGACTGAGAAATAGATTAAAAGGAATCTCCTTCAGTATACTTATGTTAGTGAAACCCTGCAGACATGCAGAGCAAGTGTCTATAAGACAGAGCCATTTAGTTATGATTGTCTAAAACCCCAAAGAAGCATGGACTACGAAGGCTAAAGACATTTCAGACATATAGACATTTCCCCGAGTTAGATATTTCTTTTATGACCTCTTCAGAAAATGCATGAAGTCTTGAAGACTAGTTGCTTGTCAGCACCATCTGTCCTCTTTCAGCATAGCTTGAGCATCTGGGAACCTTATCTAGCTGTGGAAAAAATGGTTCTGTCCTTTTCTTCCTTTTAGTGCCAAAGCTTGCATGAGAAACCCGGTATTACCTTTGCCAAAGCAAACGTACCCTGAAGAGTGGGGTTGGGATTTTTTCTTCATTTTCCGTCTTACTTGATCACTGGTAGATCAGCTTGGAAGCCACAGAGACCTGCAAAACAATAACAGCCACCATGGGAAAGGTACTAAGAACTGTGATGAAAAATGTGTCTTGGAAGACAAGTCTTCCTGACGAGGCACACGGTAAAAATCTGTGCTCTGCCTCTTCAGATGCATGAAAAAGATAAATGCTTTAAACTCAGAAGCCAAAGGAGGACCCTTTGAAATTCAGGCAGAGTTGAGTATTGCAGCAGAGTACAAGCGTTAATGTCTGTGTTCTGCAGCTCTGCCTCCATTATTCTTGTACTACCTCCCCCTACTAAACTTGTATAATAACCACTGAAGTTGTCTTACAGAAATCTTCGCATAAGCAGGTATGCAGTGAGTAGGGCCTGTTCTGCTTCAACCCATTTACCCAGGGATTCTCTATCCTGCATGTCAATAAAACAGCAGAATTCTCTGAACATTGCGACTACATGTTATTCTGAGTTAAATGCTGAATCTACCTTTCTGGAAACCATAAGTCTGACCTGATTTTAAAAACAATAATAATAGAAATAGATGAAAGTTCACCGTTCTTGATAGATAAACCCTAAAATATGGGGGCACTGCTCATGATACATAATTTTATGGTTTTCTGAGAAACCAAAAAAATATTTGATCCTGTAAATCAGTTAGATTCCCCCTCACAGCAAAGGAAAATCTCTATTCATAACAGACACTTTCTTCCAATGATTTTATAGTATCAAAAACATTAATGCACTGCCATTCGGCCCTCAAAAGTACTGGTCTATGAAATGGTTCTTTTAACAATCATGTATATGCTAGTTATATAATGAATTCAGGAGTAATTTTAGGAGCTGCTATCACATGAACAGTTATTACCATGACAGCACGTTTTTAAAATTTTGCAGATTATAAAAATATTAATGATTTCTTACTATCTCCTCAGCAGCCAGACTGCCTGAGGAGGGTCAATTGCGTCTGTACAAAGTTGGTAAATAGTGTATACCTAGAAACCTGGAGACATAGATTTTTAAGTTAAGGCTCTGTGGTCAGCATGCAATCAGCATAATTTTTCTGTTTACATGTAAAAGGATTTCAAAATAAGGTGGTTATACATACAGAAAATAATATTTTTGCAAACTATATAATGTAAAACAAAATATCTGTAGGCAGGAAACATTCATGTCGTGACATTAAAGAACTGTCCCTGAAATTCCCTGAAAGACTGGGAAATACTTTTTCCTTTTATTTTTTGCAGTGAGATGAAGGAAGGTATTACTGAAAGGGAGATAATGGCACTTTTCTTATTTCCTGTTTTTCCATGCAGCAGTGGAGGGGAAGTCTGTGGTGTTGGGGCACAGCCTTGTGCCGATGCCGTTACAGAGCTCTGCCAATCTGAGCACAACAGGGAGTCCAATGCACTATGCTCCTCTTTCTGGCACAGCCACGCTCATGCTCATGCATATGCATTAGCAAAGTTGCTGAGCAGGCAGTCAACATCCCTGTGATGAACCTGTCAAAAGCAGAAGAACGGGACATGTTTCTAGCCTGACAGGATTTGGCTGCTGCTGCAAGTGGAAGAGCTGGGGGCTGTTTAACTTGCACCGAGCAAGACTCAGCCCATCAGCCATCCTCACTGCAGTGATGATCCCAATCAGGTGGTATTTCACTGCGGCGATCTAACACTGGAGCGAGTTCCTGCTGGTCAGCAAAGCTGCATAACCCGAAGTGACACTTTTGATGGAGCACCATTCAGAACCGGAGGGGAGGGAGGGAGTAGGGTGGTAAGGAGCTTCTGTGACAGCCATGAGATCCATTATAAAGTCAACTTGGCGGGTAACGGAATTTATAAATACAGATTCATAGAAAGATTCACTCCTTTGCTAGCGATTTATACTTCGTAGATACTGGTACATTTTAATGTCACTGAGGCTAAATATATCCTGATGAAAAAATTATGTGTGATTGATAGGTATATCTAGCTTTATAGACAAACTCTTTTATTGAAATAAAACTTAGCAATTATAGCTTGAAGTTATTAGTCATAAAGTTTTCATAAAGGAAAAAATAATGCAAATGGATGAACATACAGACACACACCTGCAGACACATACTCAGAAGATAAATTGATAACTACATGTAAGCTAAAAATTCTTACAGATAATCTTTAATCAACATTTAAGTGTGTATACTTCCATAAAAGGGTTAGAAAGAGAACCTTTTCTTGGTTCCCTTCATTACGGTGGGCCTTCATCAAAGACAGCCACAGATACAGACATCTCCTAGCCTGCAAGTGAACCTGATAATACTGATCATTCCCCACCAGGACTGCCTGTGGCAAGATCCTGTGCTAACTGGGGTTATAGTACTATTTGTACTATATTTCTAAGAAAATTTAGTCTATTAAAACAGAAAATACTTCATGCTACCAGTTCCGATTTTGTTTAGACTTTCATTGTGTGTCAGCAAACACAGCCTTCCACATCAATATTAAATACTGACATCTTCTGCACTAAAATAATTTGGGACAATAAATACTCTCTTAATATTTTTCTGAAATGCTTTGACCTGTTTATCACAAATGTCTTTTAATTGGACTTTAGAGCTTAAGTTTTGCACCGTGACTCCCCTCTCTTTGTTTTAGTAACAGTCTTGTGAATCTTCTCTTTAACTCTTCATTAAAATTTATTAAAAAGTTTCATCCTGCTTGGTAAATTCTTCTTATTTATGTTTGGCTGGCCGAGCTCCATATGCTATTTTTCAGTCATGTTTTTTAATTGTTGTTCTGAACCACAGATACCTAGGAGAGTTGCTAAGGTATGCTTCCATAATTTAGTGTCCTTTTCAAAATATTTCCACATTTGTTTATAGATCTTAATTATTCTGTTAATGTGTTTTTCTCATTTATAGATATATAGTATCAAACTTCAGTTTAAATGGCTTGTATTTAAACCCCCTTTTCCAGCTGAAGGTGTTTTTTGGTCATATGTATCATAGGATCAATAAAATTGCAAGTGCAATTAGCAAAAGCAAACAAATATACCACTCTCCCTTCCTCAGTCCTGGAGATACAATGGCTTTCTTTATAGCCTTGTATTTAAACAAATCGTAAAACCTAAGGCACACTCTGAAAGAGAGAAAGGAACACTTACTGATATGGTACTCTTTTTCTTAGTGAGGTGCCAGGTGTCCCAAAAGAAAATGTGGTCATATTGTTCTGCGTGTGTACAAACATAGGAAAAGAGGATTTGTGCTCTGAAACAAACAACTCCTGTAGCAATTAATTTACAAATATATACAGGATCTCTGCTTTCCCCACGTATGTTTTCCATAGTTGATTCTAGAGGAAAATGCAATCTAAGGTATAACTCTCTCTAATAAAAAAAAAGAAAAAAAAAGTATCTTAGCCATAAACACAGATTAGGTATACATATGTGAATTCGGTAGTGAAGTTAAAAATACAAGAGATAATGTAAGGCATTTTCAAAAAAAAGTAAGAAAATAAAAGCAAAAGGAGTTAAAATAATAGAGGTTGGGTACACTGGGGCCTTTACTTTTGCTCTTACATATATTTCCACAATATATCAACAGTGGAGAAAATGCAGTAAGCAATCAGAGCAGAGGTGTGAGGAATGAAGGCTATGGAATGCTTTCTCTGAAAATAATGTGATTTCTGCCCGACTGGTAGGCATGCTATGGAACTTAATTAAAGTTTATGAAGCCCATCAAGGTCTTTGGATAAAAGGCATAGTATTATGAGCTTGGAAATTTGTGATTTCCACTGCCAACAACTGGAAGACTAAAATATCAAATGCTTTTTTCTTGACAAGCCATCCTTGGTTTGGTTAGCACTAGTTCTGAATGTCAATTTATCCACAAGGAAATCCAAAGGGGCTTGTGACTGTTTGGTTTTATTACCATTTATATGGGGAAGAATATTTTTAGTGATATGGAAGGTATTGTTAGTCTGAAATGCCAAAGTAACTTTCTCTTTGTGTTTAAAATATGTATTTACTCCATACTTCATTTCATATCCTGTTTTCTTATCCCCTTCAAAGTCTCCCACTGAAATAGATAATCAGTACCATTCAGTGAAAGTTCATATCAGGCTGCAGTAAGTTCTAGGATGTAATTTTTCAGCTCATTTAAAATTCTTATTTTCTTTTCTGGGTATATTTTGAAAGGCTTGTGCAGCAGGGAAGTTGCAAGAATTACACATAACTATGACTGAAGCTTTGTTTGTTTATGTTTTTATAAATAATGATTTATAAAAAGAATCATATGACACAGAGTGTAAACTGGTAGTCCCATGTACCCCAATCTGGCTGTGCAAACTCACATAGTTTGTTGTGTTCAAGAATCAAGTAGCGGAGCACCAATTTTATATGACTCATCACCTGTGCAAACTTGTGAATGCTTAGCCTGACAAATATTTTTATTCAGTTAAGCCCGTGTTATTGTTTCTGAGGACAAAAACCTTTGTGATTTTAGTATTTTATTCTTGACAAATGGTATCTCACAGTATCTGGCTGCTTAAGGCAACTTGGGCAGGATTGAAACCACACAGTTTGGTGTTACATACATATTCTAAGTAAGAAGGTAACCTTTGAATCATAGATGTACTATTTTGACAGAGACAAAGTGTACAAAGTCCAGTAAAATAAGATTGACCTATTATATCTGATGGCATCATAAAATTATAGTCACTAACTCTGACAAAATGACCTATAAACTTTCTTGGTGGAATTTTGACTGAGGAAATAATGATCTTACTGAAATTCGTTGTATAAAAAAAAATTAAATTTAGAAAGATCAGCTATTATTTTAGACTTCTTACTCGTAGTTGCCTATTTTATTTAATTATCATAATTTTAATGTTTCTTTTGTCTTGATGAGCATTGTACTGTTTTATTCGTGTTTATCTTTATATTGTATTAAATGAGCCTATGTGGAACGCAAGACTTGAACTGATCACTCTGGTTCTTCATTAATATATTATTTGGTTTAGTTATGTAATTTTCTATATAATTTAAAATAATGTTTACTCTTAGATGCATTTTCAATATGTAATAAGCCCTTTATGTAGTGTGTATGTTCTTGTATCTGATATATTTCTTCTGTGTTAATTAAAATACTTATTTTAGCCAATTATTTTTGCTTTTTTTTTTTTCCTTCCTGATAACTTATTTTCAGTTTTGTGGTATTCTAATCCCTTCTTTTAAAGAATTTTAGAATTATTAAATCAAATTAAATCAAATAATCAAATCCTCATTAATCACCATTTTTTTCAGTTTTAAAACAGGTTAACATACATGCACTCATTTTAGTGCACAAAAACATTTGGTTTTTCAGTTTGCAAAAAACCTAAATGTGAAAGTAGTGCAAACTACATAGTGTCTATTAGATGGGTTTATAGAATCTGTTTGGCGTGTTGTGAGTGTGATCCAAAAGTATCTCTATGTTACTGAATGAATGGTTGGATCCAGAAGCATATTGTGGGATGTTGTCATGACAGGGATGTGCAGGACAGATGTACTCTACAGAACTCCAGGATAGTTCTTGTCATGGGTGACTGTGCCTTTGAAGGTCTTGTTAATTATGCATGTACCCACATTTCTTGGGAAAGACTAGGAAGAATAACTTAGTCAGCCCGGAATGTAATCCAGTGGGAAAGTAATATAAATAAAACAACTAATTTGGCTTTAAGCTTACATCCAAAACTCCAACCTGCAAAGCTTTGTAGGTTGTTTTGTACATTGTTTCACACTGTGTGCAATTCAGAAAAATAGTCCACAAGATGAGTTAGGATATTCATACATGTAGATAGACATCCACGCATGGATGTGTTTGACTGGATGGCTATCAACTTAAACTTAATGTCAAATAAAGTGAATACTTTTATCTCTACTCAGCAGCGGTATAAGTGTCTAACTGTATTGCTCCTTGGAGCCTATAGATATGATGTTAATTAGTGCCAAGGGCTGTCAAGTGTTTGTACTTGTGTTTTAAGAAGGCTATATGATAATAGCTGGTCATGTGGGGAAAAGCAAATCTTTCTATTTATTTGTTACTTTGAAGATGTTTCATTTAATGTCTTCTGTCCTCTCTAATGTACAGAGAATCACATTTTTAACTGATACTACTTTTAAACAGAAGACATCTTTTATATCAGAAGTAGCCATTATATTTTGAACTATTTTTTTTATTTTTGCACTGTAAACCAAATTTTTTATCTGTTACATTACAGTTATACTAGCTGTAACTCAATATCTTCAGCTTTTCCTGTCTTTACATTAAAATATATTCTGATTTTTTTTCTCTAGTTTGTTTTAAATAGGCTCAAAAATTTCATTGAAGCAAAAATTTGGAATCTCATCATATCTGCTTTTCTGGTTAAGACCTGTTTGCCATCAATATGGAATCAGTCATGATATTTCTCCACTAAAAATGCCCCCGGTCCAAAATCTTTTTTTTATTATTATTTTTTATTTTTTAATTTGAAAGTTGCTGTTGATATGAAACATTTTATGTGCTGTATTAAGCCCTCTGCCCCCGAATCTGAATTTTTTAAAAAAAGTCCCAGAAAAACTAGTAAGGTAAATATCCTGATAAATATCACGTCTCATCTGGTACATCATATTGACAAGAAACTAAAACTCCCTGTAAAATAGAGTAAAAGAACATTTCCTTGTAGGCTGTGCTTGGGGACTGATGGTTATCTATATTTGAGTATTTTGGATGATTGCTTCACTAAGATGATGGTCTTCACTTGAAGGTCCTTTGAAAATGTATAATAGTTTTAATACAAGTGAAGAAAAGTCTGAATTTACGATTCCTAGTCTTGTTCCATTAGACATCCCTACAAATTTTTTGGTTAATATGTATAAAGCTACTCAGATATATGATTGCAGTATTAAGATGGAAAGTCTTTGTTCTCAGAATGCTTCATAAGAGCCCTCTAAAACCAACTGGGCTCTAGAGTGCCACCAACTTTTATTTAAATGATGGCAGTTTCAATTTAATCCCATTATTAGTTGTAGTGAAGTCAGCATGACCATGAGATTTTGGAAAATTTATTTTTACTTTTTCTTTAAGATCTCCAACAAATATGCTTATATTCATGTATTAGTTTCACACTAGTAACTTTTTTCATATATGTCTTTGTGTAGCTAATTGTAAGTCTTCTCAGTTTTGCTGTATCTTCCGTTGGTTCCACATACTGTCAGTACACACAGAGTGTCCAGTTAAGTGTGGCTCAGAGCAGATGCTCAATGAAGGTGCCCTAGGTTAAGGCTAAATAAATAATGTTCTTAATTACAAATCTGTTTCCTCCCTAGACCTTGCCCTATTAGCAGATGTCACTCTTAGAAGTTCTCTTCAATGCCAGGCCTCAAGGTGAGTTTCCAAAGTAATGAATATCAGGAGCCAGTCTAACTGCATTCATATATCTCAGCTGAGACTGCAGCCTTTCATCTTTATTTTCATGCTCTCTTCTTTTGTTTTCCTTAGAATCCATAGATAAGCTTAGATAAGTTTCTGCCTACCTTAACAAGTGTAGTTTTTGCAAGTCATTAAGAGTAAGGTGTAAATCAAAGTCTGGATGACCACATTTAAAACAGTGACCAAAAAAATTTTCACAGAAAGTCTGCCCAGGGAGGTGGTTGAGTCACCATCCCTGGAGGTATTTAAAAGACAGGTGGATGAGATACTCAGGGACATGGTTTAGTGGTTGATAGGAATGGTTGGACTTGATGATCCAGGAGGTCTTTTCCAACCGAGTGATTCTGTGATTGTGTAATCTTAAGAATCTTCCACAGTACTGAGCACAGTACTTACATGTACTTAGATGCTAGGAAACAAATCAGTTAGAGTCGTAATAGGGTATATTAAAGTTATACAACAAATAACAGACAGAGTCAATGAGTCCATCAATGACAACTCTGATGCTTCTGATCAAGCCTTTAGGTGAATCTTTTGATCCCTTATTTTGTACTGTGCTTTAATTTAGCTTTGCTTTGTTTTAGTATTTTTGTCTTAGTCTTTCAAAATTCCTTAGAATCAGTGATATCATTAGCTCTGTATTTGTTTTCATTCTCTTATTTTATTGTATTTTCTTCCCAGCATTTGTCTATTCATATTATTTGCCCTGTCCAGAATTTGCCTTGTTTTACTATTTGTCGCTTGTTTGGCAGCTCATACTTCCAGACCTTGTCATTTCCTTTTGCATTGAATTTCAATATTTGTGACATGCATTTTTTTCTGTGACTCATAACTCATTTGCTTCCAGTGCTTCTCCAAATGGCTACAGGATAGATTCATGGATAATGTGGAAGGTCGCAAAGTCCAGAGAGATGGCTCACTATTCTTATCAGCATACATCATCTTGATTTTAACTGAAAGGCAAGAGGGGAACAGAATAATTCAATGCATTAGACAATGCAGCTTTCTGACATTGACTAGCATTAAAGTATTGTCACTGGACAAAATTCCTTGATACATTCCTCAGTCATTTCAGAAAGACCTAGTAAATATTTGATACCTGAATATATTCAGTACTGATTTTCAAAATGCTTGTATGTCGTTATTTGGTATTGTTAAGAAAAGGACATCTCTTAAAATACTTTCTGAATTGTACATATTGCCAAATAGAGTGCAATTAAAGCATACAAGGTTTTTTATTTGCTTGAGAAGGTAAATTAGGAGGAATCCTTATATATAAATAACTTTTGATTGTACTACTATGCATTGTGTTTCTTTAAAGGGATGTTTTGTAGTGCTTCATAAATGTAATATAACTTATATGCTTTGTCTTATGAATTTACAGCTGAATTCAGTATGAACAAAACATGGTAGGAGAGAATTTACAGTTAAAAGTACCTGAGTGTCTTCTAAAAATCCATAGCTTCTATATGGTGTTTTCTTAAGCACTCACTATCTATTTGAAACACAGAGGAAGAACAAGGACTATGTTAGCAAAGAGCAGGAAGATGTAGACATTCCCAGTGCTGTCAAGGATCCAGTTGTCTGGGGGGGAGGGACAGTAATTACAAGTGTAGCACACAAAGAACATGAAATAGGGTGTGGATGCTCAAGGGTGATCTGTGCAGGATTTCAGTTTCATAACTTCACTGTGTGTTCTAGTTTAGCTGTTTTTGTGTTTCACTTCAATGCCTCATGAAGGGAGATGTCTGACAGCTCTGAGCATTAACCTCCTGCTACCTCTGCCAGCACCACTACTTCCATAGACCTCTCTGCATTCTTGAATTCTTCTCTCCAGTGCAGTCCTTTCTTTTTGTTTAGTTCACTCCAGGATAGAAAGTGAGCAACAATCTACTCCCCATGTATCAAGTGATCTAGTTTCTTTGCCAGTCATAACACTGTTGACCTTGTGCTCTCTCCCATTTATTCTTACATCAAGAAATAAGAACAAGTCTGTAGTCCCTGGGAGGATATATGACTAAACTCTGGAAAATCTTTTTTTTCCTGCTTCCCTAATAAGAGGTAAAATGCCAAGCTTCTAGGCCCAATACCTAGTGTCATTTTGACATGTTTATTCTCACTTCTTATTCATAAAGTTTTCTGAATACCAGTAGATGTCACTGTAGTCAAAAGAAAGATCCTAGCAGATTTTCACTGTGAGTAAATATGCTTTCCTAATAAAATACAAATGATAAACCTCTGTTATTTCTAGTATTATTCCTTTTTTTTTTTTTTATTTGGCAGATCAAATCTGTGAGAGGATGAAATATGTCTCAGGAAGGAATTCACAATTTTAGGTCCAGGTTATGAACTTATTCTGAAAGTCAAGTGGTTAGAAATTTCTCAGTAAAATGGGTTTTAATTGGAAAAAAGAAGCTACTACATTGAAATAGTTTGTTGAAGTGTGATGCTCTTAACGAAAAAGTTGCTATTAAAAAAACCCAAACACCCCAATTTCTCCAATGTACAGTAGAGTCTGTTCTACATTGGAAATGGATATCCAAGGCAAAAACACTTCAAACTCCTTTGACTATGGGGTAGAGTTCACATACAGAGGACTGGATGATCTGGGTATTGCTTCATAGACAGTACTTCAACCATCTTTTGGAACAGGAGGAAAGGAGGGACCTCAGCATTATACATGAGGTGGAAGAGCATCTTTCCTTTCAACTCTGATACCTTTGGAAGGGATACCTTAGGAAGGGATACCTTAGAGAAAAGGATGATGTCATAATTAAGGCTGAGGGCTATATGTTTACATTCTCTTTGCAATTTGCTAATGACTTTTTGTTTAATGAGGAGAACTTATTACCTCCATACTGCATTTTTCTCATCTTCAAAATGAGGATAATACCCACCTCGAGGAATACATGATGATGAATTTATTAACTTTTTTAAAGGAACATGAGACCATAAAGGATCATGTGAGTACAAAGCACTGCAAATTTCCCACTCCTCCGTTACAGCAAGTTGTGTTAGGCAAGCACCTAATGAAAACATAATTTCAATTTCTTCTTGTGATTTTTTGTGCAGATTTGATGTTTTGGTGTGTGTGTATCTATTGTACTTTAAAGAGATATTAGGACATTTCAAAGTTGTTAGTTAAAAAAGCAGACCTATTTTTTAATATTTCAAGAATTGACACACTAGAAATCTAGATGTCATTAAAGGATCTGTTCTGTCCGGACTTGTCAGCAGATTTGAACTTCTGTCTTTTTTTCTGTCTACATTTCACTTGATATGTTTACCATTCTGTAGCCTATTACTGAAACAAATATATGAACCTTGGTATGGTAGATTTTAAACAAATGCCTGAAGCTTGTTATTGAGTAAATCTCTGTTTCTTTCAGTCATTTCTATTGGAGATACTCTGATTCATATAGATAACTACATTATCTATTTGGAGAGAGCACAAGGGAAGATGACTTAATAGTCCAGAGAGCAGAAAACCTGCTGGGTATGTGGGAGTGTGAGGTTCAGATCCCTGAGCTGAAATAAGCAAAGCAAGAACATCATGGTTGGTTTCTTACTTCCATGTGCCTGCCTGAAACTCTTTTAAGGTCAGTGAACATCTGTTTTCCGTCAGAGTTTGACCAGATAAGCCTTGTCCTTTAGAAGTAGCATGAGTACTTCTCAGTAGTACTTTTCCATTTCAACACATCAGCAATTTCTGACCAACAATTATTTCATCACAAAATTCTCTGCCAGTTTTACTTCAAACAAACCTACTCTGCAATGAAAAAGCTCAATGGTAGAACACATAGGGAGTGCCTTGCTGAACGAAAAGAACATTTGTTTAACTAGCTCTCTATATGGCCCAACATCATCAAGATTAGAAGTTCCTCGTATGTGGACTGGGGGTCATCATGGAATAATGTTAAACATTAAAACTGATGAATGCATTTTTGTGTGACAGTATTTTCATGAGCAGCAAACACTCCAGGGATCTTTTCAGTTAGAGGATATGAGCCATACCCATTGTAGCAGAGAAACTGCTGAGTGAAAAGGGATATGTTCCATGGACAGAGACATGGCTTTTTCTGGCAGTACTTTATTGCGTTACGTACCTTATGATGTAATGGTGTAAAAATATGGGCACAGAGGGGAAAAAAAAAAACATTAGACAGGACAACGTGAAGCAGAGAGTAACTGTAGGTTTCACACAGGTGAATATTTGAGTCTTCATTAAATAAAGTAGTATTTGTACTGGCTATGAAATTAGACTGTTGCCAGACTTGGGGTAAAAGAAGAAAAAGGACAATACGAAATACACCTACTCATGGCAAAAATGAAAAAAAATATGCTGTTGCAGAGAGAAGTAAATGTAATAACTGATACTGTGCTTAAGGTCAGACTTTGCTTCAGCAGCTGCCAAGGTGTTGGTGTTGGAAGGTGTTGGAAGAGTGCTGGAACTACAGAAACTCTGCTTGGCTCTGTACCATCTCCTGTCTTCTCAGCAGAAGGAATCTTTGCTCCTGCCAATACAAAATAGGTCCTGCTTTTATTCTGAGACAAAATGGCACTACTGAATAAAAATTAAATTAACTTAAAAATCCAGCCCAAAACAAATGAGGGAGCAGTTTACCCAGGGGCTGTTCTACAATTACTTGAAGTCACCAGCAAGAATTTCACAAAGTTCAATAGCAGCTAATTCAGGCCCTTAACAGAAAAGAAGGTATGACTATGTTTTATAAGTTTCAATAAAACCATAGCTAAAGAAACATAAGAGCTGTTCAGTTATAATACCTTAATAATGATATCTTGCTTTGCAATTGAAGGAGGCTGGGAATGTAGTCTCACAGATGTGAATGCCCTAAAGATACAGCTAGATAAACGCTCTAGACATAAGGTAGACACATCTATGGACCTTATTGTTCTAGTTTGGATCAGGAGCAAGACTGTGAATTCCTCTGCTCTCCTTGGAGTTCACACTGTAGAATGGTCTCAGAGCATGCGGACTGATAAAAATTCTGCAGGAAGATACTGTGCTTTGACTGCTAATGAGCATTGAATGAGCAGACTCAGACTAGATCTAGTTTTCAGCAAAACCTTTAAACTGGATGTGGACGTCACATCCTTGACGCCAAACCTTCTACCTCCCAGATTCTCTCCTTTTTGAAATACACTGCCTGCTGAAGTAGATGTAGCTTCAACCTAAATTCAGTAATTTGTCTCCTGTCCAAGAGATGCTTGCAAAAGAGACCTGAATGCCTATGCACGTGTCAAGGTCTGTGAGAAGTCAGCCTTCATTACTCCCTATCTTTTCCTTTTGTATTCACACATCTGGTCTTTATTTGTGGCACGTAGAAGAAAACACTCCTTACCACTTCTTATTTTTCTCTGTTGCTTGTGATAAATGTAAACACTTTACATACTGGTCTATAGAATGACCAGAGGACAGAAAACATAGATGATGGTGTTTTCTGTCATGTTATTTACATTGCATGAGCGCATCCTGACACTTCCCTCATTGTCTGGTGAGTACTGCTTTTGCAGTTATGAGATTCATTCATTAAGAACAATTTTAATGACTAACACCTACTAACTGCAGTGATTCATCATTGGTTGTCTTCCATAAATCTGCCTTCCAGAAATCAGCGTTTAATTCCCTAGACTGATTTATGCAACTGTTAGCTGGCCAAGCAGTAAAACCAGGGACATGGGTCTGAGGAAAGGGGTACCCTGAAAGTGAGATGATGGTACCTGCGCAAGTAGCCTGCCACTCAGTGCTTTGCCAAATGGAACAAGGAATTCTCATTCTTTTTAAAAAAATAAAATAATGATTGGGGTTTTTTTTATTAATAGACAAAAGGAATTTGCCACATGGTAACTAATATTGCTATAAAGATGTTTAATTCCAAGCACTTAATTTGACGATACAGATTCTGCGTTTTACAAATTTTTTTCAGCTTTGCATTTGATTCCAATTTTGTTTTGCGCTGTATTATCGGATCGGGAGTTACAGTTCATTTTCTTTGCCCCAAATTCAAGCTATAAAACTCCAGCTTCACCAAAATGTAGGAAAGTCAGTGCAAGTCTTTCTACTGACTTCAGTTGGTATAGGAAGACAAATATGAGCCATACTATGGCCCTTCTTTTACCTATGTTTTTAGTAGTTATCCTTCTAAGTGGTCCTACTGTAGCAGGATAATAATAATCGAGTGAGCACTACTTTGGGGTTCACAGACTGAATATCTTTGAGATTAGAAAGAGGAGAAAGAAAACTCAAATTGTCAAAAAAATAGAAGGAACGGACTGATAGAGTAGGTCAGGAACAAAGATCCTATTTATGCTGTGACTCCCAGATGTGAGACGGACAGAATACCTCTAGAAATTCAAGTTGATTTTACTTTTCAGCCTGTGTTCACTGAGTATCTTTGCATTCTGTATTCCTGAAGGGATGGGAACTCTTCTACTGGACTTCTTTTCACCAGAACATGATGCAAAGCAGCACCTGATAACAGTGCTTTGATGGACTGAGTGCACAAAAAGGCCAATTACATTGATTCTGGAATTAGATATAGTTTTCTGGACCATTTACATTCTCAAGAGATACAAAGTTGATTTTTCCAGACAGGATATATAATAACAAAAGCTCTAGTTAGAGTGGGGAACAACGCTAAAGACAAGCTCTTTAATCAGGTCTTTTAAAACTGCTGCAACTATCTTGAAGAACACAGCAGAAGGAGGTGCTATCAGTTTCTTTGAAGAGGCACCAAAACCTATATATATGCAATGAATCATTAAAAAATAAGACGCTGACTTTGTTAACAGAAACATTACTAGTCTCCTGCTAATAAAAAACTAAAACGATTTCTGAAATAAAGGAAAGTATATTGTACTTCCATACATACTTCAGTAAGTTTGCAGATGACACTCAGTCTGGGCAGAAGTGGCCCTTGAGGGCAGGAAGGCTCTACAGAGGGGTCTGGACAGGCTGGATTGATAGGCTGAGACCAACAGTATGAGGTTCAACAAGGCCAAGTGCTGGGTCCTGCATCTGGGACACAGCAATCCCAGGCAATGCTACAGGCTTGGGGAAGAGTGGCTGGAAAGTCACCTGACAGAGAAGGACCTGGGGGTGTTGGCTGACAGCTGGATGAATATGAGCCAGCAGCGTACCCAGGTGGCCAAGAAGGCCAACAGCATCCTGGTCTGTATCAAATAGAGTGGCCAGCAGGACCAGGGAAGTGATAGCACCCCTGTACTCGGCACTGGTGAGGCTGTACCTCAAATACCATGTTCTGTTTTGGGCCCCTGACTCCAAGAAGGACATTGAGGTCCTGGAAGATGTCCGGAGAAGGGCAATGAATCTGGTGAAAGGGCTGGAGAACAAGTCTTAGAAAGAGCGGCTGAGGGATCTGGGGTTGTTTAGCCTACAGAAGAGGAGACTGAAGGGAGATTTTATCACTGTCTATGACTACCTCAAAGGAGGTTGTAACGAGGTAGGTGTTGGTCTCTTCTCCTAAGTAAGAAGTGACAGGATGAGAGGAGATAGCCTCAAGTTGCACCAGGGGATGTTCAGGTTGGATATCGGGAGAAATTTCTTCACTGAAAGGGTTATCATGCACTGGAACAGGCTGCCCAGGGAAGTGGTTGAGTCACCATCCCCAGAGGTATTTAAAAGATGGGTAGATGGGGTGTTCAGGAATGTGGTTTAGTAGTGGACAGGTACTGTCAGACTTGATGACCTCGGAGGTCTTTTCCAATCACATGATTCTATACCACTGCCCGATCCAAATGTGCCTTTAGAGGAGGTCACTTGCTTGTGCTTGAATCTGGTGGCTCTTACACTTTTAAAGGAGTGCTTGGATATCAGATGCCTGCATGCTAAACTGAGATTGCTTCAGCAAGTCTGAGTTACGTTATGTACCTGCTGTTCTGCTCTTGGGAGCTGCAAGCAGGAACAGACGGTGACTCAACAGCCTTTTCAAGATACTGTTCACAGTAACACTGCATGACATAAGAGCAAAAAAAAAAAAAAAAAAATCCCTACTCTATGTGCTATAATCTTCCTACACACAATTCAGGACTCTCCAGTTGTTAGTCAAACATTGCTGCCTCCCTCAGACTTCCTGTGCCCTGCATTGCTGATTCAGAGGAAGTTTACTATAGAACTTCAGTCCTGGGCTCAGTAATCAACCTGCTGACATGCTAACCCTATGTGCAGATTTGCATTTCAGTGACTGCAAAGCCTAGACATATGGATTCAGTCAAGGTCTCCAACTCTGCTTGGCACCAGGAGTAAGAAACTGAGGTCTGTTGGACTTCAGCGAGCACTACTAGCCCATTTCAGGGCAAGGTCAAAGAAAACTTTGACAAAGGTGACTTAAATCACAACAGAGCAGTGAGAAACATTTGTACCAATGTTCCACGGATAGCTGGACCTCTCTTCCCGGTCTCTGGTCTCCATCACCTCCCAGGTTCGTGCCGACAACCTGGCCTCTGTTTGGGTGCTGCTATAACTCTGAGACCCTCCTTGGAGTGCCCTAACTTTCTCACCTTCTCTTGGCTGCCTTCTCTTGCTCGGAGCTCCTTCTTCGAGTGATCTCCTCCTTCGAGTGGTCTCTCCTAACTGCTTTACCACTCCAGACTTCCTACACCCTTATCACCTTGTTAGCAGCTACCTCAGTGATTGGCCACTTCTTAGGATCTCACAGCTGCAGCAATTAAGTTAAACTCAGCTGCCCCACGATTATCTCTTGTTTACATTTTACATCATTTTACAACATTTACATTTCCCTACACCTATGCACACTTCTTTCAGCTCCCACAGCCTCTATTCCCAGTGACAGGGTGATAACCAAAACTGTAAGAAGTTATGGTTGGTGTGATTCCTACTTGCTTTAATATATTCCTACATTCTGTGATTGTAGCTAGCCTGTTGATTTTGGCCTGGTTCACATGGAGTCAGCTACCGAGATTCAGGTGGAAGCTATGACTAATGACTGAGATACAGGAAAGATTAGTTACAGCTCTCTGCACTAAGATCCTGGTCTGCTTTGTCACATCTAGGTGAGGAGGATGGTGGATCAGCATCATGATATACATACTGGCTCACTTTCCCTGATAAATCCATGCCTATCCTAAGCTGGGGCATTTCTGATAAGGATAATCTGACTAGGCATCATACTCCTGTGACAACCCAGATTCGCATTGAGTCCCTCCCAAACCAGCATCTGTCTCAGAAGTAGCTTTATCTCTCTTCTGCCAAAATCTCCTCTCCCGAGAGGGCTTTTGAGCCTAAGGACCAAGATCTTGAGACCTCTGTTTTCATTTTCCTGGGAAAAGGTAGTCAGGTATGCAGTTTCCCACTAATGTCCCACATATTAAGCATGTTGAAATTTTTATTTAGAAACATTGTATCTCTAGATGTGTCATTTCTTGCTTTTTATTTCCACTTGGACATTTATACTTTTTCTTCTCATAATCACATTGGAGCCGCTGGTAAAACAACTGAGTGTTCAGATGGCAGTTGCAATGCTCACAACCTGATATGTTATAGCACAGGTTACCTTCTCTGTGCATGCTGCTATTTCATACATTACAGTTGTATGGATACTTTTAGATATGCACCTATCGCAAGATGCCTTCCTGAGGCTTTTTCAAGTATATCCAAAATGTATTTGACTTTTATTAAAAAAGAAATAAATAATTTAAAAAAATCCTTCACATCAAGATGTTTCTTGAAACGAGACAGTCGCCAGCAAAGACACTGAACACCTAAAATAAAATAACAATTATTTATTCTGACACTTAGAAAAAGATGTTCAGGAGTTAGCTAATCAATTTAAAAATATGTACAGCTAGAATTTACAGAAAATTCAGGGCAGCATAATGCAGGTTCTCTCAGTGTTCAATATTGATTATTATGCTAATATGGGCATAAAATTTTGAGCATATGACTGGAAGAGACAAGGTCACTATCTGTAGACCGTCTGGTTCATCTATGTCGGAACAACCAGAACTGTGAGCAACTGGGGAAAAATCTCTAGTTCAAAAGGCTGCAGAAGCTTCATATGTACTTAATACTCTCAACTGGAAAGCATTTCCAGCACCCTTTACTGAATTTATAGTCTTATAAAGGCTGTATGTCACAGCTGTGCCATGGGAACATCTCCAGTTTCTGCAATAGCATAGTATGTATTAAACAAAACTCACTCAAAAACTGAAAAGGACTTTTTGAGTCAAATTTAAGAGAGAAGCCCTCTCTTGATAAGTATCTGCTTTAACCCTTAGCACCAACCCAAAGCAACGTAATCCACTATGACTCTCAAATGTATTTTGTAAGCCTCCTCCCTGCTGCTATGGTGGACCTTTTCAGCTTCAAAGCTGAAAGGATAATGTGCCTCCCCTAGACACTTTAGAGACTAGACTTTACTGAATGCTGTAGATTGCTTCTTCTCCTCTTCTAGTTCTTGAGCATGGATGACTAGCCCAGTACATCATATTCCAAACAAGACCTTACCAGTACCTTATTGCAGTGGCACTTCTGCAATTCCCCATCTCTTATTGGTGTGGTGCTCAGGGCATTTTAGCACAAATAGCCACTCAATTCTAGAAGCATTTTATAAATTTTAGTCACTTAAAAATGATAAAACTGAGGTACAAAACATTTAACTTGCAATTTCTGTAGAGATGGGAAGGTCAATGTGGGATTTTTATGCAGGCAGGAAATTTTACATGGACTGTTTCTTTTGTTCCCTTTCCTATTTCCTCACGTGTTGCCAAAGTGATTTTCCATCAGCACTTTGCCACTTCACTCTAAACAGCCTTTTAGTTCTTCAAGTTCACTGTATATCAGTAATTGAGGACACTTTTTACCACTTTCTTCAGCTAGAAAGAAAGGTTTATCTTCATCACATTTTTTTTTCCCTTTATTTACAATCAACATAATTAACTGATACGTGTCACATGTAGGTCTACTGCCTAAAGGCACTATTGTCAACGTGTAAGACCATTATCAAATTACCATCGCATTCTAGAGAGAACCAGCTGTCATGGTATGCCATAAACCTTTGTGAGTTTAAATGATGCGTTCATACATGATATATGATTTATGTGACAATGTGACAGACACAGAAATCCCTCCTCACTAAATGCAATCAAGATACTTCACTTATGAACATACAATGCTTCATCAGTTTCAGGAACAATGTTTAACTTGATAAAACAGAGATGGCCATACTTAAAGGATATTATAACTGAAATTTTAAATTCAGTTAAGATGACTGTCTAGGATGGGATATGTGCAAATTCTTCACTATCAATAAATGCTTGTGAAATCACAGCCCATCACCTGAACTGCAAATGGCTTACTTCTACATAGACATTCAGGTCCTGGAATGTAAAATGGTTTTGCATTTCAAGTTAAATAGGCTACTTGCAGAGTGGATATAGCAGGAATAAGTTTAAACTAGTATAAATCATTGTCACCTATCTTACGAAGCACAAAATCCTTGCCATGAGAGTTGCTGTGCTGCACCCCAACACCACAGTGTCACTGTCATGCACAGAATATTTGTGAAAACCTTTTGTTTTATCTCCTGCTTTGCTTCTATTGATTTCTAGATTCTCTATTGCTGCATTCAGTGCCTAAAAACTCTATTATTTTTACAGTGTCTTTATTGGTAATGTTCTTTTTCTGGACTCAATTATATTTTTTCTTGACCAGCTTTGCAAGGCATTCCATTATCATCTGTCCCACATTAAACTGTGTGAGACTTTACTGGGGTAAAAGCAGGTGAAGGGTTTTGGCTCCTGTGTTCTCTTTACCCTCACTGCTACATGAAGACTCCATACTTCTGCACAGGTAATAATGAAACTACAAAAGAAGAATCATATATGTTGCTTGATTTACAGTGGTGATCCTTAGCTTCTCTTTTAGACAGAAACTGTTAATATTTCTCCAGGAGTGAAGAATCTGCTATTCAGCCCAAGAAATGAAATAATATAACCAGTACTGAAAGAACCGTTTAATGAGGGTGACGTAACACATGAGCAACCTGCGAATTTATTTTTGTGGACTTGGTTATCGAGATATTGAGAAGATATCACTGATATTTCTGTCACTTAACAGTGTCCTTTGACTGCTTTCAGTTATAGACTTCATTACCTAACATGGAAGTACAAGAGGCTGAAGCACATCTTTCCTATTCCCTAATCCCTGCTTCTGACATAAATGTGGAGATTGAAAATCTTTTCTGCATTTGGCTATTATAAGACTTCTCTATGGATGCATAACATTCACCTCCACCCCTGACCTCTGTGAATTTGGCTCCTGGCTGGAATCCTGGCAGCTGGCTACCTGTCAGCAATTTAATGGAAGGATCCTGCCGTCATCCGCTTCAAGCTCTCTGAGCAGGAAAATGAGATGGAGGTTTCATATTTCAAAGAACAACAGTGTTCAGGGATGGTTTTTTAAATTGAAATTCTGGCTGTGGGAGTCATTAAATAAAGTTCTGCTTCTCTTCTAGACTAGGAGATCAAACAACACAGGCAATAGGAGGAATATTTGCTCACTTATGGTACATGTGCAATTTTTGCAGATCGGTTGGCTTCACTCTGCAATTTACTACGAAAAGGACATAAAAATATTATTGACATATCTGGTTTCATGCTGAAAAAAATCCCATTATATATTTTTTTCCCTCAAACTGTTTTTGATTTTTTTTCTCATTGACATCCATGCTCTAAACGTGGTTTTTCTGGAGTCTTTTGCCACCTCCCTCTGTTGACAGCTGATTAGGGAATTTTGACTAAGTGAACAATATTTGATTTGAGAGATCTCGTATGGAAATAATTCATTTTCACTATAATCAGGCCTGGTAATGTTGAAAAACTCATAAAAGGTTATGGATAATTTAGTAGCTTCCAAGATCATCATCATGAAGTCTTGACTCCAAGACAACCACAGAAGCAAAATTTTCACTGTATTCATCAGACTAAACTTGGGAGCATTGTTTTTCACTTTAGAATTGAAATCATAGTACAAACCCCCTGCCCTACTCATGATCTATAAAAGGGAAGCAGATTTTTTTCCAGTTTATCACATCTCAGCTTAAAAAGATACAACACTCAAAAAACCCAGAATCATCCAGCTTATGCACCTAAACTGAAATTCAAATTGGTTTTTTTTAGAATGCCTAAACAAAAGTACATGTGCATTCATAATCTTCAGTTTGTCTGAGTTATGCTGATTTGTTGCAGGTTGAAATATGGAGTATTTGGATAGGATTTCATTACTTAAGCAAAAACGTGTTTGTTAATAGAGGTCAATGTAGTATATTTAAATAATTAATTTCACAATTATACTATTTACATGTACTTGGTAGCCGAAGTAAGAGAGAGAAAATTGTTTACTAAATAAAATACCAAAAGAATTTCTGTTACTTCCTGGTAGATTTAAAGTAATAAACTGGGAATGTCTCTGAATAATCATGATTTAGAAAGGTTTACACCATTATTTCTTCACTTTAAGACATTATTTATTATGTTTTCAATAAAAAGAAGCCTCCAAACTAATGGAATGCTGGATGTTTTATCCATATAGGGCAGAAATTATCTGAGCATTAATGATGAAATGTTAAAACAAGAAGGGCAACTCTGGGATATACCAAAACAGAGGACTCATAACAAATAGATAATTTTCTATACTGTGTCCTGTAAGAAACATGCAGAACCCTGTGATCACAGTACAAACCTTGGAAGGCCACCTACTGCATTGCACGGAGCAAACCTCTGGATCATAGGAATTTATCAGCACAGTCGTTTGGGGATTATCACCCAAGCTATTGAAAAGGGCCATTGCAAGAACCATTGCAACTGAGAGTCAAATCACCATTTAGCCTGGAGTTGATCATCCTTTTTGAGAGGTTTAATTCCCCATGTGAGTGCTACTCTATGCAAAGACACCAAATTTTTTTTCTAAGCAGCACTATGAGTGTGGAACAGCTGACAGAGGGATTTAGACAGGATTTAATATCTTAATGTAAGTACTTCTAGCAAGGTTATTCTGCTCTTTATGTGAAGTCACTATTTCGGAATTGCTGGTCCTTTTTGCCATTTTGCAAAGACATAGAATCATAGAATTATGGAGTGGTCTGGATAGGAAAGGACCTGCCATGAGCAGGGACATCTTTCACTAGATCAGGTTACTCAAAGCCCTATCCAACCTTGAACACTTCCAGGAACTAAGCATCCACAGCTTTTGTGCTTGAAGTTGTGAAGAAGAACACAACTTGTTCTAGTGTCTCCACCCTCACTGTAAAGAAGTAATTTCTTATATCTAATCTAAATCTACCCTCTTTCAGTTTAAAACTGTTGCTCCTTCTACTGTCACTACAGGCCCTGGTAAAAAATGTCTTTCTCTGTCTTATAAAATCCCTTTAAATATTGAAAGGCCACATTAAGGTCTCCTTGGAGTCTTCTTTTCCCCAGACTAAGCCTGAAGGCTAAAATATCCTCTAAAAATCCTGCTAGTATATTTCAGAAAATAAATTATAGAAAAATTTGGCTTGCTACAACACATAGAACTGTCACATTTACTTCTTGGAAATCATAGAGATATGACCAAGAACAGCAGATCTGTCACACTTGAAGCTGAAATGCCTCCTCACAGCATGACTGATTCAAGGTTAGGCTAACTTTGGAGGAGCAATTCAAGCAAGAATTAAGCCTCTGCAGTGGAAACGTATATGTAGAAAAAACCTTTCTAAAGAAAATTGTATAATCGTAGCCAGAAAAGTCCAATGATTTAAGGAACTACCCATGAGAAAAATCAGTATTTCTACAGTGTCAGAATTTTCTATTAAAAATTTAGAGTTTAATAAATCCTAAGCCTGATTTTTGATGCTGAGCTCTCACATTCTTTTGAGCTTAAGGTTCACTTTGCCCTGAACCATTTCTGCAGGTAGGTGGGCAGAGCTGAGTTTTGCCACCTATAGACTTTAAAAAATGGGCTCTTAAAAAATGCTGAATGATCTGCTAAGCAGTAGTTAATACGTACTGTTGTTCATTGTTGGCCATTGTAATTAATGCATAATAAAATGCCTCTTTCTGAGATTGTGTGCGTGAATAGCAGCTGAAGAAAAGATGAGAGCTGCTACTGGAGCAACGCTATTTTTACAGTGTGAGAAAGTAGACTTGGCAAAGGGCTCTCGCTGTACCAAGTGGGTCCCACTGGCAGATGAAACTTTAGCGAGCTGTCTCAGTTATCACATTATGCATCTGTTCTCCCTGTAGTTGTATCAAGACACTCAGGGCACTGGTTGGTCTGACAGAGCTGTGGGATTCAAGCTAAATTACACCCCATGCCAGGACTGTATATGCTGAAATAATAGGAGTTCTTCTCCTATTATGAGATTATTATGAGATTTAAATTTATGCTTTATTAGAATTTGCTTTTCTAATAATGTTGCTGTTTTAATGGGTTCACTGAGTACTTTTCATCCACTTTTCTAGTGTTAATTATACAACAGAAACAATAAGAATGACATTGATAATGAAAGCTTTGTAATACTTACTGTCCAAATTATTTTTTACATTTTAAGAAGGCACTGCTTGTAATGAAATTTTTACACTGTTTTAATCTTTTTTTCTTTTTAATGTCCTTGCTGCATTTTAAAGTTTAATAGGTTTATTTTCTGTGTCAATAATCCACTTTTGCGTGTCTTGTGAGGTTGTATACTAAGTAAGATCTATTTGTGTTAAGGATGGTGACATTTAACAAAGACTGGCTGCAAGATTTGTTCAGTACTTTTGCCAAGCAGCAGTACGCACACCTAGAAAGCTTCTTAAAAATACCTTGTCAAGTTTTTCTTCTAGTGCCATTGGCACCTCTCCAGCTGTTCTTTCCACTGTTCTCTTGCAGAGTGAAGCAGCTCTATTGGTTTGTAGCCTAGTTTCACTTATTTGGAGAAGACATCCTTGCTGGTATAGAATGATTGTGGAGGGGAAGTTTGTATGCTTGGCTCCTGCTACTCCTCCCATCAGCCTAATTCTTCATCATAGCACTGGTATCCATCCACACGAATTATAGAGCGCTGTAACACCCTCAGTCCATTTAAACACATACCTTTGCTGTGGACTCTCAGACGTAGAAGCTGATTCCTCCTGAGTGAGTGGTCCCAGTCATTGTAATGCCTGGAAGGTGGCATTTGCCTCTCACCTTATGGCCCAATGTATAATCCATTTTAAAAGCATCAACTTGTGCATGTTGCACAGTGTTTGAAACAACCAAGGGCCAATTCACTCCTGGCTGCTCTGCATATTGTTTTGGCTGCGGCCAGGATAATTTCTGACCTCACTATTTCCAGGGATGCACCAATATGCATGTCAAGGGGATCTGCCAAAAAAATGTTAGCTAGTGTTGAAGTGGTGCCAGGGAGCATGGAAATGAGCCATGGGGTCAGCTGGCAACTACCGGACCCTTCACATGCAAAGTATAAAGACTTCCATGTCCGAGCCTGAGAAGAGAGCAGGAAGAGGTAGAGGAGACATTAATCAAAACAAGAACAGGCAACAGTGCTCAGGGAAAATGACAGCAACAAAAGGGAGCGGTGCTCACCAGGCTGAAGTTTTTTGTCAGAAAGTTCAGGAAGCAGCTGCTGGCTGAAATGAGTCATCTCCAACACCACCCTGATACACGGCAGGGTGTGCATACAAAGCAGTCATGGTGGAATGGGTATCCAAGGGTGGTTAATATAACTTCTTTCCCTCACACGACCTAAGTTAATATGATCTATTATTTCCTAGGGATTATCAGGAAAATGAGTTGTCGGTTTGTGGGAATGATGAATTGTACTCTTTGGCTGCAGATAGGATGTATATGGATAGAAAGAGCTCTCTTAAATGATGTGAATTCAAAATTAAAATTTATGGGTTTTGACAGAACATTCAAACCATAAATACCATGAATTTGATACCTTGCAGATAAAATGTATAGAAAAGGAAAGTTCCAAATTTTATTAAATACAAGGGAAGGTATTATATGTGAATTATTTAAAGATTTATAAGTGAGTATACAATGGACTTCAGTTATGGATATGTGGATGCTTTGAACACTGACAGGCTGACATGGATGGGAGGTGTACAGAACTAGCAAAGAAGCCAGGATATTATTAGGCAAGTCACCTAAGATTAGGGCAAATGGGCAATACAAGAAGCTGATGATGGAAGGTGAGCTGTCTGGTTGGTGGGCTGGTGCATACATTCTGTTGGAAGGTACTATGACTCTAGATTGCTTGTGTGGCCAGAAGGTGTTTTCCAATTGCTGAGGAAATATCATGGCAGCTGTCATCTGGGGTGTGAATGACCATGTTAAGATTTGTGAAGCCAATTTTGTTGAAAAGACCAAGGAGTAGCGACTGAGGCTTGAAATATTATTCTGTAAAAAGGACAAGAAACTGTGTGGAATTTATATTCTGAACTCTGGGGGAAAATTTAGGATAGGGGTCTGGATCTCACTAGATGAATAAAAACCACAAAGCAAATCACAGGAGTAAGTAGACACCCAACCGAGAACAGGAAGAAGTCCTGCTCAGCAATGCACTTATGTTTAGGAGATCAAGAAGTATGGGGATAATGTGAGACATGACAAAAGTCAGTCTGAGCCAGATTTTGTAAAGGAAATTAAATAAATAGCAAAAGGTTATTCAGCTGTATAAATAAAAAGAACACAAGAAAGCATAAGTGAGTCCACTACACAATAATGACAGAGCAAAGATTAAAGATAACCTAGCTGTGTCCCCATAAATAAATGAACACAAAGTACAAACTGATGCCCTTGGAGCCTAATAAGAGGAATTTCTTCTTTAGGCTGGAGTTCATTAGCTAGTTGTGGAAAAAAATGATATTTTTGTCCGTAATAGTAATTACAGGTCTTGCATGGACACCAGTGAGGTGTGTATCAGTAGTTAGTAACTCTAGTTTGTTACCAGTTCACTTGTAAAGCATAGTAATATTGATATGGAAAGCCATCATTAGCTCTATAGATAAATGACTCACCTGCAACTGGGTGAAGAGAAACAATGGGATGGAGGGGTATTGACTACAGGTGTATTTTTTACAGTTGGAGACTGTTCTTCTGAACCTTGGAAGTTTCTGACAGTAAGACAAAATGACAAAATTGAAAGTTTTGGTAAAGTTATGACTATTTAGTAATCACCATTATGTTGCAGGCTGTTTGTCCTAAACTGTTTTCTAATATTGCTTACAGCTATGAATACTTTTATTCAGAGTTCTTTTAGAGTTAACATGAATGAGAAACTTGTTGATTTAAGACAGTCATTTACTATTTTTAATCTTCAGCATTTAAATTGACTTCGTTTTCTAGGACTCTCTCTTTTTACTCATACAGCTTCTACAGCTATGCCATCTGGCTTAATGTCATTTTTTTCACCTGAGACATTATGCTTGGTTCAAGAAAAATGCTTGGAGAAGCTTCAAGACTTCATCTTTGGCAAGGCTCTGTGCTAGAAATTTGAATTCAAGTGCTTAGTTTTTTACTTTGGCTCCATGGCTTTGAAAGAAGAGCTCACTCAATTTATAAGCCCAATCTCAAATCTCTGCTGTGCAACGCAGTGCACAAATCCCCAAAATATGAGTTTCCCAGTAAGCCCTAGGACACTCCTGCACACCTACTGACATCCCAGCCTGCACTGACAGCATATGTGGAATGATCTTGGAGTTCAAGGAAAATAGAGCAGAGTCAAAAATTACACAGACAGAACTGGTGTAGATTAAAAAGCTGAATATAGAGTTGGCCTCTAGTTGCTCTTGCAGTTCAGCCAGTTTCAACCTTCCTTTCTGCTATCTGCTCTTCTGTCTTCCGGGTAATTCAACGCTGACATGTAAATCTCCATATGGAATTACAGGACACTGATAAACACACATCTGGAACAAGGAAGACTCATGAACCACCCGATGTGAATTGTATATAGGAAAAAAAAAAGAGACTGCAAGAAAGACAGAGGAGGTGGCTGATGGTGACAACAATCCTGGAAGTCTGCACAAAAAGAGGCCTCTGTATCCAACAGAGCTGGCAAAAAAATGTGAAGTCCTAGAGGTGAGTCACCTAGCCTTCTCTATCGGCTTCGCTTCTGCACTTATATAGGCATAAGTGCACGTTCGGGACACATGCAAAATGGTCTGCCTCACACTGTGCATCCAGATGTGACAGCAGTCACAGCATATGCTCTAAGACTTAACACCAGTGAAGAAAAGTTATTATATCTGTTCTATATGTCAGGCTCGTAGAGACATCCTGAAATATGTTAAATTTAATGTGAAAGCCGTAAATGGTAAATCCATCAAAACCAGGATGAGTTATAAATTTTGCAATCAAATAGAAGTGTTCCATTTTTTTGTTTCTGTGAAGCCTTGGAAATTGTTCTTCTGGTTTGGGGGAGGGCTTCTGTGAAACAAATGTAATTATTAAAAATATTATGCTTTGCTTTTGGATCAAATATTCCCAAAAAAGACATATTTTACTCCATTAATAATCTTTTTTTTTTTTTAGAAAAATAGATCAACTTCTTAATAAGGGCCCTTAGACAGACTCTTTTTCACTCTATTTCAGCTAAAGTGTTAAGCCTTGTGTCTTTCTATAAGTTTAAAAATATATTAAAAATACATATGCCACTCTCTTTAACCATAAGTGAGAAAAAAGAACAGTTTGACAAGTGCTTTATGGCTACAAATCCTCAAGGAGCTGCCATTTAACACTACCAAAAAAAACCCCCAAAACAGAGGGCCAATTTCATCTCATAGGACTGCAAACTAAATGGCGAAACTCTGTCGGAGACTACTGTGCACAGAAGAGCCAAGGGGAGGATTTACAGAGCCAACACTCACCTGTGCGTAGTGCTGCACTTCAATCACCTTGCAGATAAGATCAAATACTGTCTGAGCTGAGCTCCTGGTACAGCCTCTTCTCCTGCGAGAGAGAAATTCAGTTCTTACACTTGCACTTTGAGGTGATGAACGAAATTGAGGTATTAATAGGTCATTACAGACTCTAGGAAGTAGGAGTCTAACACTGGTGGAAGGCTTGTACTTCAGCTTGGAAACTTTGCATGCTGAGTGATCTTGAATAAAGAGCCAGTCTGAAAGTTTTAGATGTGTGGTTCTAACCATTTCAGGAAGAGCTTTCCTTGGAGGCATGAAAGCTTCATTTTTATTCCATGCTGTTCCTAAATTCTCATCCACATCACTGGAAAAGAGCATACAAATTATGCAGACATTAACCCAAATATATTTGGCTGAAGATAATTATTCATAGCAAATTAATGACTGTTAGGGTACTTTGGTCCAAGAAACACTTATAGGGTTCAATAATTTTTACATCTGCTGTGCCTACTGTCCTGAATTAAAAAAATAACTGATTTTCATTACAATGTTACCCATAAAACAGGAACTTAATGTTTGGTTTATCCTGGAAACTTATTAAACTGTAATAAAATTGTACATAAGCTAAGGCTGGCCTTTTATTTCTGATAATGTTTACAAGTCACTCCAGCTTCAGCTTTAGCTCCTTGATTAAAAGAAATTGTCTACCTCTACACTAGTGGATATCATTGATTTCCTCTGTTGGAAGCAAAAAGATTAGCCATCCTTCAAAATTTCTTACCTTTATAATCCTTAGTTTCGTTGCTGCAATCCTGTAATTATGTCATGTTAGGAAAGTGAAGAAATACACTTAAGGGGAACAAGAATCACCATGAATTCCATCCTGCAAATAAAAAAAAAATGCATAATATGTTAGGCAGGGAGTACTTTAGTCTTAAGACATTCATTGCTTTATTCCTACCTGTTCCCAGGGAATTTGTTTGTCTAAAGAAAGTGTCTGGCCACTCCTGGAAGCATCTGGTTTCCATTCTTCATTCCACATATTCTTACAGTAACTAATTAAAATCTGAAAGAGTTGTCCTCCTTTTACAGGTGAAAAACTACAGTTCAGGGACAGCAAGTGATTAACTAAGTAACAAATGCTGTTGCAAAACAGGGGCTGGAACTCTACTCCACAGGGTCTAAACTCTACATACTGAATTAACCATAAAATAACTAATTTGTCTCTAACTAGGATAAATAAATTATGATGCTATTGCCAGCTGATACCATAACCTCTAACAGCTAACATTTCTAGTGTAATATGTGCTGCTGAAAGATTATGATTAACTTTATATTTATACTGCAGGCATAAATTTATTATACAGCATTTTTTAACACACCACAAAATCCTTGGTCTGAAAGAGTTTTAGAAGGTTACACATCCCATCTCTCTGATCCAAAGCAGACATAACTGCACTTGTGTTATCTCTAGATAAACATTCACATCAGACTTCCAGTGGTGCACATTTCACAGCATTTCCAGTATTTTATTCTGGTGCTTTACTACCTTTATATTACAAAAGTTTTCCTGCTATCTAAGCTGAACCTTCCTCACTGTCTTTTAAGATTCCCCTGTTTACTCTGGACATGAAGAAAATTTTATTCTCTCTCTTACTGCATTTTTTGGTAGTGATTTGTATACAAATAACTGCCATGGTCTCCCTCCAGACTCTAGATTTATTTAGACTAAGCAACCTAAATTAATTCAATTTTTGACACCTAAACACCTAAACATTCTTGCTGATCTGCTGTGGACTTCCTACTTTTGTCCTTCCTGAATATATTTCAGGTAAGATCTCAGTGGAGATAGGTAAAAAGGAAGGATCTCTCATGCTGATCAAAAGAAAACTCTTGCTACAGAAAGCTATCTATCTATCTATCTATCTATCTATCTATCTATCTATCTATCATCCATCCATCCAGATAGATATAATTTTTCCTACCTAATATTTTTGTAATTTTGTATGTCAGCCAGTAAATTTTGGGGCATGGCAGAAAAATTGGGGGAGATGGCTTTTGTGAAGAGAAAAATTTTCTTGAGTATCATTGACTTACAAGGCTGAGTGGGTCCTGCTCGTGTTTTTTATTGGCATTTAAGCCAGTGTTTGCACAATATATCTTTGTTTCCCAGTCCTCAAGCAATTTGAAGTTAGCCTCTATGACTCCTGGCTCTGGAAACTAGCCAATAAAATGAAATGGAATCTATTGTGCTGGGAATATTTTATATATGATACTGTGCCCTGCTGTGTTGTTTGTCTTCATGGCTACTATACATTGCTCTTAATTTATCCCTCTCAGTGTTGCAAAGATCAATGCCTCAGCACAGTAGTTCTTTATATATTCTCTCCCTAGGTATACCTTATGTAAATTAGAGATGCATTATCCAAATATTGCATTGTTGATGCAAGACAATTTGGGGACGGTTGTCCATTTTGTTAGAAAATGGCAGTGGCAGAGGATGTGTGGACCCAAAATCCACAGGGCCAAAGCCGAAGGCCAGAAACATCTCTAATCTAGAGCAGCTCAAACACTTGGCTCCTGCAACTTAATAGTGGTCAAATGAGCCAGGGTAGGACCCTGAACTTTGCTGGTTCCTTCAGGTATACTTTGTTTCTGGCGTACTGTCTTACTCTTAGAGCAGAATATTTTGTGTGGTCTGATTAGGACTGTTGTTTTTTTTTAACAAAGAACAATGTCTAAGAAAACACCAAGTGTGTGGCAGCATCTCTTTGATGCTCCCAGGCAAGCTTGAGTGTTAGGAAAGGAGAAAATGGATGATAAGTCAGATAGCTGCAGAAGTCACCTGTCTTCTAGAAAACACAGTGTAGCCAACTCCTTCACTGACATGTGGACCGAGTCAAGAAGAGGACAAGCACATAACATGCAGATTGATGAGAAGAAGGCACAGCATTCAACTGTCTCTGGGGCAGTAGAGCTAAAAGTTTGTCAAGGAATAAGTATATATATGCATATCATTTGTTACCAGTAAAGGTGAACAATGCTTTAAAATTCACATAATAGTTCCTGCAGATTCTATTTTTGGTTTAGAATAAGGATAGTGTCATCCTGGACCAGTAACTGTTCCAGGATTTAATTCATTTTTGTAGAACCTGTGATCAATGTATGCATGTGGGAGCTTAAGTACTTGTAATCAAGACATCATCTTCTCATGTATTCATTTTCAGGTAGCTAATCTTACAGTTTCTAAACTAAGATGAAAAGGTAGTGCTTCAGCTTTAAAAATTTCAGCATAGTCTAGTTCTTTGAGGAAAAAAAAGCTAAGGTAGAAAACAGACTTGAGTTTGCAGGGTGAAACTATGTGAATTTAGACTACCTCTCTAATTACGTAGAATAATTTTAAAGGGAAAAGTACACCAGTATTTCCATGGTTTACTTAATGTAGCTCTGAGGATTTTATTTTCTGTTAGCTAAAATAGTAGGTTAGAATGTCTGTTAACAGAGTTTTGATGCAAGAAAATATCTCTAGAAAACAATGTTTCAGATCTAATATTCTTAGTGATCAGATGTCTCTGGTGTATGTACGCAGTATACGCCTTTTATATGCACAAAAGATATTTGCATCCAAGATACTGCAGTACTTCTTTTAACAACAACAGTCATCCTTATGATCGTCCCTATTTCAATCTGCTTTAAGTTTGCTTTCTGGATTAATACATTCACTTCACAATTTTAAGCAAATATGGAACACACATGTATTTAACATACATGGTTAGCCATTTAGCAAGCTTTTATTTTTTTCATATTAAAGCACTGTAACAATGGCTAACAACTAAGGAGAAAAAGCAGGGAAATCATTTCCATGTCAATTATAATAAGAAAAATATTTTAAATGGAGAAGAATGTTTGAAAACTAAAATTTTATTGTGAAAATCTGCATACCTTGTTCGAATACTCTGTATAGGAGCAGCACAGACGGTTGAGTATTTCTGTGACTAAATGTCATCACTACTAGGGATTATTAATATTTTTTAAATATATTGTCTTTTTATTGTTTCTAATAGTTTTTTTCCTGCAGAATCTCAAAATATCCTACACAAACTAACTGTTCCTATGTAGTACAATGATTATTTTTTCAAATATGATTAAATGCATTTATTTGCATCCAAGTTAACTAACAAGACTATCTTACACCAAAGGGAAATGAAAGTAGAATCCTGAACCATGTTGTACCTACAGTTTATTTCCAGTTTGTCAGATGAAAATGTTGTTGAGATATTAATCTTTGATGCTTTGTCTCCCTCTCTAGTTTCTAGACAAAAAAAATCACCATGGATTTTAAGGAAAAATAATTTCAAATAAAGTCAGCTTTTCAGTAAATTACAAGATGATGGGTTAATACAACCTCTTCCACCGAAGAAATCCATTTACTTTTCCTCATATCTTATTTGGAACATTTGCCAGCAGATTTAAGATTAAGCAGAGAGGATTTTTTGCTGGGTCAAAGCCTTAGAGATTATTGTGACTGGAAAGGTCTTACTATTTTGCTATCTCTTTCATTTCCTATTTCTTGTTATTTTTGATAGCTCCTTCTAAATTAGTAAATATCTCACTTTAGGGAGCAAGATTTGTGACCTGAAATGTATTAGGCTTTTCCAAACTGAAAATGCTGAAGTGCAGAAGGAGAAACATTTTATTTCAAATGCACTACCTCAGCTCTTATCAAAGTATAAAAGCAGCATGAAAGGTTGATATTTACAGTTTACTGTGCATTTTACCACTGGTACATTGATGCGTTACTATAGGTCTCCAGCAACAGGACTAGACTACCTAAGGAGTCAGGTAACTCTAAGTATGGTTGCAGAACACATCAGTCTGTAGGATCAAAACCTTAGCTCATATGAATTGGGAGAGAAAAAGCAATATATCTTAATTCCTTCCAACTTCTTTACAGTGCTAGGAACACTTTGACTTTCTAGTTTAAGTATCTTCTTGAGCTCTTGAGCTACCAGCTACTAAGAGTCCAAGTAAACTATTTAGATGTGCTTAGGATATGAGGATAATCCAGGCACATTTTTCCATAGCAGGCAATGCTTCACTAAATCTTTAGATAATTGGAAGGGTTTTTTTAGGACCTGTACAATGTATGTCTTTTCTGAGAATGTTTCTGCAACCAGATTTTTTTTCCCATTTCCTTTCTCTGCTCGCAGCTAACAGGAACACAGTCCTTTCTCACAGTAAATATATCCTTTGTGATGGGAACAGACTTAGTAAAGAACTTGCTTCCTTTTTATATGTAGTTTATGGCATTTCTGAGTTTTCTTAATTCAACTATGGGAAGAAGAACTGAGTAGCAGAGTGAAGAGGAGAAATCTTCCTGACCACAGATGTTTTGCAAGCTCGAACAACTCCTGAGAAGGATTTTACTATTTCTTGCACATTTCAAATACCGTGTATCTAACATGAGTAACATCATGGTGATTTGCAGGTATAACTCCATAAAAAATGGAGAAGATATATTGGTTTAATCTAAATTAGATCTGCTTAATAATACTCAGTGATCTACGTATACCCCTGATATTCCAACTTCTCAGCAGCTACAGTGAACTGTCATATTAAGATCAACTAAATGTTTTCCTTACAAAAACACAATAAAAGAGAAAACACCTTCTCTCTTTTTGGGAGATGTTTTTTTCACTTTCCTCCATACAGATTTTTTAGCCAAAACATTACTAACCTGAAGATCAACATAGGTTATAGTCTGCCTCAGAACTGTGACTACTTTAATGTTCTGTATCTTGCTAACTACTGGGATTTAAAGAATCTTATTCCAATAAAGCAAGTTCATGGTTGGATTATGTATGGAAAATATATTTCTGGTCTCCTATCTGAGCAGAGATGGTAATATAGAAATATTGGCAGGATAGCTGACTTTCCATGGTCAAAAAATACTTGAGGGCAATATCAGGGTCAGCAAATACGAAAATACATCACTTTAGATAATTTGGTTTCATTGTTACTGTTATTTAAGTTATTGTTATTATTGAAGTTATGATCCCCTAGTAGACTAGACCAGTAAAATTGAAATGTGTAAAAATTAAACTTCCCTTAAACTCTTTTCTATTTTGTTATGTTTTATTCATCTTGGCCACAGAAAAAGAAGGAGTCGGTTTCTTTTTTTTTTTTTATAGCAAACAATGTGGAGGTATAATAATCATAATTTGCTGGAAATCATGTGGAATCACCTAAAACGTGCACAGTCAGCACCTGTAGATATTAAATACCAGACTCAAAGCTGTAAAATATTTCATAGCACATTAGCATGTTCTCCATTGCCTATGTGTGTATCATACAGATAATAAATAAGCATTAGCTTTTTGTGCAGAGAAGCGGCTCCGCAGTGGCCTGGGAGCATAGGCTCCTATACTAGTCCCTTCCATGGTCATCAGTGTACATGGATAGAGATATAATCATTGGATAAATGCAGATGAAAAAGTGGAAAGGTGATGAGCTCAGGAGCTTGTGACAGTCTTCCAAGAACCAATGAGTTCCAGAAGTTAGCAGTCTGATCTGCGTGAACGGAGAAACTCAGGATACCAAGGTCCAGACAAAGTGTAGACGGCCACCAGCATGTATGGGCACCCACAAGGAGTTGCACAGTTCCAGCCTCTTGTGGGGATGGTAGCTGCTGTTTGCAAAGAAAGACTACGGGTTTACATGCACACCTGGTGGGACAAGAGCCTCTTGGGGCCTTTCTGAAGACCAGCCCAGGAGCCACAGGCACATCAGGATGAGATGCTACTTCTGCAGCTGGGGTTCACATCTGCACTGCAGTCAGGTGATTGAGAGATGCCAAGAGTGCATGAGAGTGAACTCCATGAGGAGGAAGTGAACGTACTATGTAGACAAATGCTTGCTATTAATGGTTATAGCTTGATTCTATTAACAGTTACTGCTTAATTAATAAAAGGTGTTTTACTAGGCAGTGGTTGTTACCTGTGTTTTTCTCTGACTCAATCCTCTATTAAGGAAAAGGAAATCTAGAGGTAGTGTATATAGTGGAAGGAAATACAGAAGAAAGGTGGATTTAATTAGGGTAAGCATACTAAAATTCATGTTTTTTCCTCAAGAGTTACATAGAATTCCTTTTCACAAAAGCTAAAACCGATTTTGCTGTCATTTCTGTGTGACCAAGATTTCACTTTATACTACATACAATTCTTCATTAAAAAAAATACAATTTAGATATTCAGAATTCGTGGTGGTCATGAGTCTTCTTAGTTTTGATCTGCTCAAAAAACACCAAAACAAAAAAAATTGCATCTTTTTAAAAAACGGGATTTACTTGACAGGGGAGAAGACTGAAAAAATGGAATGGGGAAGAGATTGTTTACTGGTTACTTGAAATAGTCAAGTATGAGAGTAAATCAACTGTTTTCTATAATCTGGAGGTGATCTAGATATATTGTACTCTAGATGGACAGGAATTAATTAAATAATTATATAAAAATCAAGAATAATTATCTGAGATTATGTTTTAAAAAATCATCACAAGACAAATAATGAAATTTTACCTAGGTAAACTCTGTGTGAGATTAGCGTTTCAAAAATTCAGAACACATTTTCACCCTCTTTCATATGCACATGTTGCACAATCCCTTGATTTATTCCTGGGTGATCTGGAGGAAATTTAGCCTTCTCCATATAAAGATAATGTTTATAGTTATATAAAAACTTGGTAATACCAACATGTGGAATAATGCATTCATCACCTAATGAGAAAACTTCATATGTCATAAAATTATCATAAAATTAGAATGAACGCTAGAATGTTCATAGTATTTGTTCTACAGGTAGGAAACCAATTAGTAAATGAGTTAATAGAAGAACTAGACCATCACACACAAGCATACACAGAAAATAGTAATTCTGAACTGTGAATTTATCTATATAGATTGGCAATATCCATTTCACAAGAAATACGGTGATTTTGAAATTTCCTTTTGTTCTGATTTAGAAGAAAAAGCATTTCTGGATTATCTGTGAACTGTCTCAGAAATTCACAGCTCAAGCAGAAGTTACAGTGCAATTTCAAACTTTATTTATTTAGAACAGTAAGATAAGACAAATTTATTGTCAAACAACTATCATTTCAAACAAAGAAAAAAATATATTCTCCGTGTAAAAATTTTTACAGTATTACTGAAACTCTTCAAAGCTCTCCTCAGTGTGTTTTGTTTAACACAGCTATATTTTGGGGAAAAGCTTTATTTTACTGCCATAAGACTTCTGAAATGTTTCCAGCTCTCTTGAGTGCATCTCCACCTGCCTCTGAGTACAAATTCCAGTATTTTACTGCTAGCTCTCTACAGCTTATTTTCCTACTGCAACTATACATCTCTACCCTTCGCTACTCGTAATTTCTGCCTTCTGATTTTCTGATCTTCATTTGCTTTCTGATAGCATGCTTACAGTGAGTCCAGAAAAACACAGGAAGCCTCTTTGGACTTTTTGGGAGTGGGACAGAGTGAACACAACAGCAAGAAGTCTGATTTTGTGTTGAAACATTCCGAGGAGAGAACTGTCTCTTTAGATTAGAGGATCCCAAATTTTTGTGGTCAATGGATTGTTCTGAATCATCAAAACTTCTCACAACCCCTCAGTATGCACCCTCACTTTTGAATCAGAGGTGAAAGCTCTACAATGGGGACATTATTCCAGGGATCAGTTATGCCTGGTCTTACGCACTTGAGCCTCTTGAGGAACTAGAAGTTTCCAGACACAACTTATACAGGTGGGTATAGGCAACTTAGAGACACCCATACCGAAAGACTGGTGACTGAAAATACCAACCAAGCTTTGAGGCTGAGCTTGCCTTCTATTGCCCAGATTTTGTCACACACTGGTAGAAAAAGTCATATTTTCCTTAACCAGGGTACATTATGTTTGATAAATAAACCCTGGTAAATGGATAACTGGGCAAGCTCAAACCTCTACACTCCAAAAGTAAAAACATATCAGCAAGTATTCTGCTACGGACAGTGCATTTTAAATCTCTGTTTCAGGTTTTTCTTCTCATCCTGAAGCCCTCCAAGAACTGAGTTGCACCCATCCCCACAGCTAGGAAGACAAAGTTCTGCCCCAGCTTTCTCCAGCTGCAGGTGGGACAGGGTGGAGGGTTTGAATGCAGAAAGGGATATTGTAGATGGTGTGAAAGCAAAACTAACAATGGCAGAAATGGAGTGTGCAGGATTGCCCTTCCTTCCTTCTACTCCTTGTGAGCATTTGTGGCTGTATGTTATTTTTTACCCTTGTCCAGGTCTTCATGTGCCTTAAGATGACTGCATTAGCAAGTAGCTGAGGACAAAGTTGGAAGGTGTTCTAATTTACTTGCAAAGAGCCAGATAAGGAAATTCAAAGTCTGAAGCTAACAAGGAAGACAAGATGGGAGAGAAAAACCTGCTTTTCTCTGTAGCACCTTTGTGAACCTGAAAGGACTATAGACTACATAGACGGTGCAGTAATGATGTTTTTGCATTACTTTGCTTCTTTTTTTGCTTATTATTGATTTGAAAGCATAAAAATTATCATGTTTGGTCTTATCAACCTGTCCAGATTCTGACAGAAGGAAAAACTCAGAAGAGAATGTAGGAGCATGATAAATACTATCATTTGCATTAGAAAGACGGGTTGTCATCCAGAAGGACCTAGACAAGCTGGAGAAGTGAGCCTGTGTGAACAGCGTCAGGATCAACAAGGCCAAGTGCAAGGTCCTACACCTGGCAATCTGCAGTTTCAATACAAGATGGGGGACAATGTTATTGAGACCAGCCCTGCGGAGAAAGACTTTGGGGTGCTCATTGATGAGAAGATTGACTGGCAATGTGTGCTTGCAGCCCAGAAGGCCAACTGCATCTTGGGCTGCATCAAAAGAAGCGTGGCCAGCAGGTCGAGGGAGATGGTTCTGCCCCTCTGTTCTGCTCTTGTGAGACCTCATCTGGGGTATTGTGTCCAGTTCTGGAATCCTCAACACAAGAAGGATATGGAGCTGATGGAACGGGTCCAGAGGAGAGCTACAAAGATGGTCAGAGGGCTGGGCTGAGGCACCTCTGGTATGAGGACACGCTGAGAGAGTTGGGCTTATTCAGCCTGGAGAAGAAAAGGTTCCAAAGAGACCTCATAGCGACCTTCGGGTACATGAAGGGGCCTACAAGAGAGATGGGGAGGGACTTTTTACAAAGGCATGTAGTGATAGGACAAGAGGGAATGGCTATAAATTGAAGAGGGGAAGATTTAGATTAGATATTAGGAAGAAATTCTTCATGATGAAGGTGGTGAGACACTGGCACAGGTTGCCTATCGTAGCTGTGGCTGCCCCGTCCCTGGAGGTGTTCAAGGCCAGGTTGGATGGGGCCTCGAGCAGCCTGGCATAGTGGGAGGTGTCCCTCCCCATGGCAGGGGGCTTGGAACTAGATGATCTCTAAGCTCCCTTTCAGCCCAAACCATTCTATCATTCTATGATTCTATGATTTTTCAATCTTTTTCCTTGCCATATCTCCCTGTATTTCAGTAGTTAATGCCCTCTTACCAGGGCAGATTGTCACATTTAACTTGTAAAATCCTGCTATATTTTGAAAAAGAAATAAAGCATTCATTACATGCAGTGAGAACCAATTTTGACAAATAGATATACAGTCAGAAAACAAATACAGTCCCACCACTTGAGACGGCTTCGTGACATCTATTTCCAAGAACTGGTAAAGATTTGTTATAAGTGGAGCAGGACAGACTCTCTCTTTCTTCCTGCCTGCTGAAAGTAGGACATGTTTCCTCTCTCTCTCTTATAGCCTTTTACATAATGGCAGAGTATTTTTCCCTTTGGAATGTAACAAAAATAAACATAGTAAATCAGCAATAATAATTTCCCTGTTATCTTTCACTTCCAATCATTTCCGCCCAAGCTTGCTTGTTCCTGTGATTTTAAACATTGGGACCAACTGGGTATCTGGCATGTTTGCCTTGTGCATTTGTATTTTCTGATGAAGGCAGGAGAAAGCTGAGAGCAGAATTCTTCTTTACGTACAAACCAAGGATGAAAGAAACCTTCCTTCATGATTTTCCTGCTGAATGGGAGTCAGAAGGTTAAAATATTGCTTACTATGCACAGGAATTATTATTTTTCCAACAAGCTTGTCTAAATTAATCACAGAAAAGGAACATAAAATTAAGCTTAAAATGTTTGTTTTGTCTTTGGAAAGGAGGCAAAAGATGAATATTTTTTCATTATTACCACTTACTCCCCTAGGGGTAAGGTTAGGTCAGCATTTTCAGTTTAAACTCCTGTTTCCGGAGGTTAACAACTCAGCTGTAAGGCTTCAGACTCAGTTTAACATTTGGCAGAGTTGCTGCCTTGAAATAATACCTCTGGTACATATATATAATACCTTCTCCCAAAGGATCTCAGAGCACTTTAACATACTGAACTATGTAATATCTTGTTTCATCCATTGTTAAAATGCAGATGCTTTTCAGGTGGAATATAATCTCAGAATACAGAGATCTATATGACAGTTTAGGTAAGTAAGGATTGATCATGCTGAACTGAAACTACAAGAGGAATTAATATACTCACATACCTGCAACAATTAGAACATTTTGGCTTTGCTGATATTTTAAGTGGGTCACATTTTCCTTTCCCCTAGACATGCTTTTGTAGTTTCAACTGTAGTACAGCAATGATTTGAGATCATATTAAAAAGACAAAACCTTGTTTTTATTACTTTGAATTCTTCTAATTGTCCCCAATTGGAAAGCCCTTTCTAGTACCTTTCTGTTCAATAAGATTATGCTCTTAGTTATCTAAATGTGGTGTAAACAAAATGGAACAATTTTTAAAGTACAATAAAATTTAAACCTCAGATTAAGCTAATAAAGATTAAACATGGCTATAATTAGCTCAATACTTCCTACTAAAGAATCAGCATTTTGTCACTGACATGAAAAAAGAAGATTATTTGTCAGTTTGCTACTTCAGCAAGATGAAGTAATAATGTCAAGAATTTGTCAAGACAGACAGCAGTGGTCAAAATTTTCAAATCCATGTACCTGACCTTGCATTCTGGTTTGTTGTTTAGTCTCTGAAATAAATATTGGGTTATATTGAAACATGCTGACCATAATGGGAATGCATCAAGGAGCTTGAGCTATTCATTAGCAGACTGCAATGAACATGGGTACCTATATGAAAAAAAGTCATTCGGAGAGGATGTGGAGTTAACACATCAGGATACTAGATGTGAACATGTCAATGTGAATTCAGGTGACTCATATGAGGTTTGAAAATGTGCTCTTTGCCTTATTTTCAGGAACAAACTGTTAAATGATTAACTTGAATTAAAAAGCGTGCATTGATAAACTAAGCACCTAAAACCTATCTACCCCCATGCAGTACTGTGTAAGATTATATCTGTACCACGTAATAACAGAGGCACTTGCTTACAGTCAATTATTTACATGTTCCTTGGCACTGTTTTCTCTCTTGCCACAGAAATAGCATTTATTAGGGACAATGCCCAAGAAACAGTTTAGACATTGACGTCCTGATCTGGGAAGGGGAGAATATTCAAAGACTAGAGTTTAGCCCTGGCTTGCTCTGTAACTATGGTATGGACATCGCCCTGGGGATCTCAGGTGCTGAGCCGCCAGACCTCAGTGAAGCCTAAGCAAGATCAAAGGACCGAGTCACTGCATCGAGGGCGGTTCTGAGGAAAGAGTAGAAAATGTTAGTGCTAAGAAAGGGAAGCCCAGAGACTCTCAGTTCTTCAGTGCCTTGGTGGACCAACAAGATTGCTATAATAGGTGCTTAAAGTCAGCCTAAATATTGCTGTAGGCCTGTAAGTCAAAGGAGGTTTAATATGAGGATGTAGCACATCTAAACATACGTTATGAGTAGTGGCAAATAAACTCTGAATTGAAAAAAACTCAGCACTAACCATGGATTAACCTTCTTGCTACTACTAATCAATTTATAAGGTTGTGCCAGCAGACTCCAAGTGTGAGCTGAAAGATTTTGTAGCTGGCCATGACAGATGTTTTACAGGTAAGCAAATGCTCTGTTTCCGATCTTGTTTTTGGTGGAATAAATCCCAAACAATGTCAAATCAATTTCTTCAAATCAAAATTAAGCCAATAACAACTTAAGAAAACCTGGGATATTTCTCTGGTGGTTAGGCTAGCTTATAGTTACTTTATATCAAAAATAAAGCTTATGCCTTGATGGTATTCTTTGAGAAAACATTAAGGTAACAAACATAGGTCTATCCACATAAAAATGCCTTTGTGGCAGTCAATTCAAAGCAGCTTTGCAAACTTTGTAGCCCCGAAGCTGCTGATTCTGAGTGACAGGTAAATCAAGTCTGGCTCTTCTCTTACAACCTAATCTCTCTTAGATAGGGAAAAATGTAAAAGGGCCATAGATCAAAGAAAGCTCTATCTGGCAAAAAGAAAAGACAGGGAAAAAGATGACCTAAATTTTCAAAGTGATTGATGATTTTGGGTATTTCAATTTTGAGGCTCCTGATCTGAAACTGCTTAATGGATCTTGATAATCAGAGTGCAGTTGCAAAGCATATTGTGTTTGAATTCCCATAGACAGTCTTATTAAACACCTCTAAATCTAGATTCTAGCAGGCAGGATCCAAACACAGAGCATTTTAGTGCAAAGTGGAATATTGTAATGCTCCCAGATTTTTGGAAAACATTCAGTAGTATCTGAGGTTTTCAGAGATATTGCAACAAAAATATCTTCCTTCCTATTTTTCTTTTTATTTTTTTGTTCAAGAGACATCCAGTCCAAAGCTCTCTAATCCTCTTTGCTTGAGTTCTTTGGTCTCTGGGAGCATTCAGTGTGGTTTGGTTACCCTTGCTCTCCAATTATGGTATGAGCATTATCTCCTCCAGTGGCAAATCCAAGCTGTTTCTTTCTGGTTGCTTGTTGTTTTACATAGAAACACTTTCAAGCATTCCAATATGTACATTTACATGTACATTATGCCTTGCTTGTTCCATCCATTGCCATATGGATGGGACAGAGGATTCCTCCCCCCTTAGAGCTCCAGTTCATATCCTCCCAAAGCCATTCGGTTTGTTCTTTTGTGCCAACAGCGTACCCTGTTTTCCCTGCTGCTGCCTTTCCTCCTGGGTTTTCTGCCAAGAGAGTAAACCTCCAATGCTTTCTCTTCCCTCTGACAGATAAGATGGTGTCCCAGCAGCCTTGTCCTCAAGGGATGAAGTGCCAGCAGGATCTCTGTCTCTAGCTTGGCATATGGAGGCTCATCCTCACCCTGCCTTATCAGGCTCAGACCAGTAAGTCCCTGCATTTCCATAAGGAAGCACAGCTCATCTTGGCTTCCATGTTACAGCTGTCACCCTGACCCATGACCCCACAGTCCCTTCTCCCAGCCTGGCATAGGCCAACACTCAATGCTCTGTCCATCAGCAACACTCAGAGTGTCACCTGTCTGCTTTCTGCTGAGATCACTGCAGACTACTGCACACTTTCCTAGTGACACAATTCTCAGACACTGCACACTGCAAGGTAAGGTTTTGAAAACAAACCCCTTTTATCCTCCCCTTTTGCCTAATAAATAAACTTCACGTCTCCCTTGCTAAGCTGGTGTACTGGACTACACTTCTGTGGGTAGCAGAGGAGCTGTATGGAATTTGTGTTGTTTCATAAACAGGGACAAACTGATGCTTGTTTTCACAATCTAACTTCAGCAAGGAAAAAAATAGAAAGTTAAAAACTATAGGTAGTTAAGACATGACATATAGTAGGACATTGCAGAGCCTTCACTTTTCAGCTTCCCTACTCACAAAGAAAAAAATAAATAAGTCTGTTTTTCACTAATAATTCAAATAAGTGCAAGCCCTGCCCTGGAGATTCTGCCTTCAACAAGCCCTCAGAAGTCTAGTTCAATGGCTTGGGAGCACATGTGGTGGGTTTACTGTAAAGCCACAAACTCTAGAGCCACCGGGATGCTTGTCAGTTGTACAACAATCCTGCAGAAAGTCTTGGAGGGCTTCAGCCCTTATTTGCTCATGCATCAGTGAAATGTTTGATGACTGAAATCTTCCTATAAGAGATAATTTTTGATAAATTTTATTTTTTCATTAAGAAACTCCTTCAGCAAAACGTACGCACAATAATTCTGATGCTAAATAAATGAATGTCTTTCTAAAATTGTGACTATTATCAAGGCACAGTAGATGGAGACTATGGGGCTCTCCCTGCTGCATGCTTTGCATCGAAACCTGACTCAAGGCTTTGTTTGCCTCTTTGGGGCTCTTTTGCCAAATTACCCTAAACAGAGTGCTTCATTGCTTAAGTCCACATGGAATCACCTTTCATGGATTATAAAGCATATGAACACTAGGGTTATCTCTTGTTGGATTAGGAACATCCACTGATTTTGTCCTTAATATGCCCTATTATTAAGAATATTTACATATGTCTCTGGAAATTATATGATTCCATATGGTATGCAATGACTAAACTTAACGAGGTGCTTTATGGACACAATTCAACATTAACTTTGAATTTCCTGGCTTTTGTTGATTTTTGTCACAACCTTAATATTTTTCAAATGCAATCATTATATTAAAAAAAAACGCTGTATTTTAACCAAGATTTATTATGCCCAAGTGAGACAAACCAAGTTTTCACTTTTCAGTAACAACATGATTTATTTCCATGCAGCTGAACAGTGAAAAAAATAAGAGACAGACTTAAATGAAAAATAATACTTCCTAACAACAAGAATGGAGACCTTTACAGAAACTTAAAAGAAATCTCAATTGGCCCCAGGAATGACTATATCAAGTCTCTCATTCTGACAGGTTTGTGATATACTCTGCTTATTCTTAAGTAAAATTTAATACGAAAGCATTGATCTGAGTTGCTATTTTTGAAGTCTTCTGGAAGATCAAGGATTTGACATTCCCTCGTGTATTCAGCTGCTGGGCAGACTCAGAATCACTGACACTAAGTGGTCAGCTACCATGAACTCCTTAGAAGGAATTACTATTATATCACTTACTCTTTTGCCATCTCTTCTCTCTGTGCAAAGGTACCTAGATGGCAACAATATGGCAAGGCATGTGTTCCCTGAGCACCATGCACATGACTTGTAAGGCTCTCTATCATATATATGTATATATATATAGGACATTTTGATATTCTCCTTCACTCTATTTAAATATAACTAGAGGCAGATCCAAGCTGGGACACTTCATTCACTTGAAATGGAGGGTGATGATCTCCAACTGCTGACAAGAAGAGAGTAGAAAGGCAACATCCTAGACAAAGGTGTCAAAGTCATAGAATGGTAGATATTGCTTTATTCTAGATAGGAATCATAGGTATTGCTTGGTACGTGTTTGTTCCTCTATGAAGATGGAAGAAGGAACAAACAAATAGATGAAGCAGGTATGAAGGCTCAAACCCACTCACATCCATTCATTTCTAAGGGTGGCAGAGTCCCATTTTGCAGCTGTTAGTTACTCTGAGCCTCTTGGATAGCAAATGTTTTCCTTTTGCATTCTTCTGTTTTCTATATTTCATTCTCTGGAGTAAACCTGGTAGAGCCATCATCTTTATCCACCTGGAAAAAGATTATGATTTATCCCTTTATTTATTAACTGCTTTAAGACCCGGGCCATAAGTCTCAACCCATTAATGAGACTCTGTACCTCCTATGAAAAATATCCATTCATATTTCCCATTTGGAAACAGTTAATCTGAGTTCATTGCTTGCCATACTGTACTTCTGCTTACTATCTTACCCTGCACGCTAACTCCCTTGTTCTTTCCTGGGTACACAGGCAGAGACACAGAAGACTGAGACCAAAACTGAGCTTTCTCCTTGCTTTCTTTAGTCCAAAGTCCAGTGTCCTGTGTTACGTATCAATAGTGTGGAACTTCTTCACTCTTTTAGGCTTATTCTTTCTCCTTTTTGGGGAAGTCTGTTCTGTTAGTGCATTGTTTGCACTGTTCTAGTGCAGCAATTCCCATTTTAGGACTGAAAATTCCACGCTTTCAGGACTAACACCTTTTTGAGATCATGACCTCAAATTTGTTAACTGCTTTTCTAGTGTATTTTCAATGATGTCACCTTTTCAGACTATCATATCTGCTGCCTTTGTAATGGTACTCATTCCTAACATGGTAGGACTCTGTTTTTCAATCTCTGAGCTGCTGTGCAGATATCAAATGCCTCTCCCTCTTTGACCGTGCAGGTTGGAGAAGGCTCTAGCACTAGCCATGTCAGGAGCGGGTCCTGACAGTGTGTTACGAAGTCAGATGCCAGCAACAAAAATCTGCTGAAAGGGATTTTTTTCTCGTTCTCCATCTCACTCCCACCCATGCATTCCTGCTTTTTGTTTTGCACTAGCTTGAACACTTACCAGATCCCTGTGAGCCACTTCAACATGTTAAAGCTGCAGAAAGCAAAACTAGAAAGTTTGTTGATTTTATGCCCTGTTTGTGAATTAGACTGGTTAACAAAGGGACTTAAAAGAAGCCGGAGCAAGACAAAAGGGAGAGGTCAGGACTGCAAAGCTGGGGAGAATAGAGGAGTGGATGTGATAGATTTCTGTTGGGGAAGGAGGAATAGTCAAGGCAGAATGGATCTGTGAAACAGAAGATTTAGAAAGTTCCCCAAGTCAGCATAGGACTGATGTGCCACCAGACCATGTCACCTTTTGGGAAAATACAATCTTGTTTCCAAAGCAACCTGTGCATTCTCATCAAAAACACTGACTCTCATCAAAAAACAGCAGAAAGCTGCTGGTTGTACTTGCCAGGAATCTCCAGGAATGCAGAAGAGATCACTTCCATTTTGCTCAAACTGAGCTGTACAAGCAACTACCTTGCAAAGTGAGTGGATGTCTGTCTGTATTCTAGATGATTTTTCCTCATGATTGTTTTTTGAACACACTCTAATGTCTGATGAATAGACAGAGCAAAACCAAAGTAACACTGCCTACGGTGTCCTTGAATGGTGAGACTGTGGTTCCCTGATTATCCTTTTACATAGTTTCTCCATAGTCAAAACTCATAATTGCCAGTGAAAAGAAGCATAAACCTTATCTATATTCTTGAACTCCCTTAACCTTCAAAGCAGATTGGCTGCTTATGGACTGCCTATTGGGAATGGTTCCCTGCTTATGATATTTTCTCCATCATGCCCAGGAATAACTTGGCAGTGTGCAAGTTGGCATAGGTCCACAGCATGCAAACATCAGTTCTAAAAACAATACAGTGCCTGGCACTCTTTACAAATACAGCTCTAGTTTGTTTTACATGTTACAATTCTTTAATTCTCTGCTTGAAATTTCATCTCGGGTACTTACACAATAATTATTCTCCAGTGGTAACTGGTACCATTCCTCAATAAAACAGTAGAAAACTATTGGAAATATTTCAGCCTGTTCTTTGAAGGTTCGATGAAAATATGAGAGAAACACAGAAAAAATTTACATTGGAACATCTCTGTGGAGGTCACCTGAGCCAATCTTTGGCCTAGAGCAGAGATAGCATCTAGGACCACTTTTCTGCAAAGCATCCAGATCACAGAATCACAGGATAGCTAAAATGGGACGGGACCTGTGGAGGTCATCTGACCCAAAGCCCATGCTCAAGCAGGGCTGCCTAAAGCCAGCTGCCCAGGTCTGCATCCAAACAACTTTTAGCTTTCTCCAAAGAGATTTCACAACCTCTCTGGGCAACCTCTGCCGGTACTCAGTCCTGCTCATGGTGAAAATGTGTTTTCTGTTGTTCAGAGGGAACCTCCTACGTTTCCATTTGTGCCTGTTCTCTCAGAAAAATTCCAAGGTCTACACACAGACTTCTTAAAAGAAATAACAGAGACTACTGCAACAGCTAGTGGGTTAAAAAATGAATAACAGGTTGATCTGGGTGACATCTGGAAGTTCTTTTCGACCTCTATTCTATGATTCTTTGATTTATGCCAAGGTACATGATTTTGCCAATGTGAAAAAGTAATTGTGAGGTCCTGCCATCTTGTCATTCTTAAGCAGTCATAAAGAAGAAACTGACTTATAGCTGCGTGAAATAGAACTGAAGGCATCTTAAGCATGAAATGATTGTTTTCACTGATTTCTCAAAAGATGTTTACTGTACTAATTTCAATTTTGTCTTATCCAAAAAGCTAAATCCAAATTAGAGTTAAGATCACTTGCAGAATAAAAATCAAACTTACTTAATTCTTATTTACATCAGAAGTTACACAGACTTAAAAGCTAAAAGTGGAAAGAGAGCAGATCTAATTGACTTAGACAAAGACTGGGTTTGGGTTACTCAGTTTCCCTTGTGAAGGCATGCAGTTGTTGACTTATGCACATGCAATACAGTTAGCAGTCGTAAGTGGAGCACATCTAGTATTAGATATTCCAGAAAGAAGATGAGTGTTATTTTCTGACTTGAAAATTTGTAGTTGGGGAAGTTGAGATCAGTACCTCTGAAAAATCCCCCTCTCGAGATCTCACTCCGTGAGCATAGCTAATTCATACCTGTGTCAGTGTATGCGTACACATATGATAGGTACAGTAGAAAAGAGAAGTTCCTCTCTGTGCTCACAGAAGGATTCTGAGCTCACATGATTTTATTTTCCTTTACTCTGGGGTCATTTTGTTTTCTTCTCTGAGCTTCTACAGCCATTTTTTACACCAAGGAAACTAATGCAAATTATGTTTTTGATCAGTGCATATCTAAGAGCAGTTTGGGTCTCCTGTGTTTATTCTACAATATTGCTTCTCTTCAGATAGATAGACCAGACATTTATATTTTACATAGGCTTTCTACTGTCAGTAAGAGATTTTATATTTTTGCGCACAGCGGTTGTGCATGAATGGCTTGAATCAAATGAGCAGACAGACCATTTGCGGTAAGTTGAAGTTGTTTCTCTAAGGATTATGTCTTTTCTAATAAAGCTTCTAATCTGCAGTCAATAACAGGAGAAGGAAAAAGGAAATTTGTAGTTCCTGACAAAAATATGCAGGACCTTCTTTAGGAGCCACAGTAGATTCTTTCTGCAATACTGTGTCACATTTTGATAATTCTTCAGACTGTTTTTGCAGTTCTGGTGTAACCTATCTGTGCTATGAATTTTGGTCAGAAAACCAGAGAAAGTAGTTTTCTTTCTTGGAGCTTCTGATGTTGCCAGTAGTCAAGATTTCAAAATCTAATTTAAGTTTGTATTGGAACAAACTTACCAAATACTGATTTCTTTTTTTCTGTTTTTGGGGATGTTTTTTTTTTATGATTGGTTGATTTACTGAGCATAAAATTTCAAGCTATTTTGTTTTGATTTTCTTCAAATGTAAAGTAACTTAGACAACATGTCACTTGTGTGGTTAAAAAAAGCAAGTACCTTTCTGAAAATCTTAAAATAGAATATTTCAGCATTCATAGAGATGCTCAGATTATTTTTTTCCTAAAATTAAATTCAAGAAAGTCACTGTATGTTCCTAAAATTTTTGATTTTAATGGAAAAAATTCTACTAGACTTCATCCAAACAGCTGTATAGATCACCATGAAAGGGCTGGTGCTGCTCACCTCTTGCAGTTCATAAATGAAATATAAATGGTTTAAATATATTATTCAGGCAAGCAGAAGCTCATCTACTACCAGTTGTGAAAAGATATTTTCCTCCTTTCAGTAATGCAAATGATTCTGATCAAAACTGCCAGATGTTCCTCAGAGAGTGCAGCAGTTTTTTCATATCATCAGTTATTACAATGTAGATAAGCATAATGATAAGATAAACTCATTTAGTAGCAGGGATTAATAATAAAATAATTTAATTAAGACTAGGATCTGAATCAAAACCTTGACTCCAAATGCCCACTAACTTATGCAAGGAATTTCATAGTCCAAATCATAAAACTCATGCTCTTCACTAATTTTACTCAAATGAACCAAAATTGTCAGTGATACTGCACTTTATTTTTAAGCAGTTTATTAGTTTGATTTACTCTGGTGATTGCATTAAAAAAACTTTTAGTAGGCAAAAAGTTACCAGAAATTATGTGTTATTCTGCAGCTTTATCATGAATGGCTGTTTATGTTAGGGATTGGCCGGAAAGGCTTCATTTAATTCAACCACAGCCAGAGCTGCCGTGATCTGTGAACATTTCATTTAACCTAGAATAAATAGGTAAGAAACCCAAATAAAACTGCAATTTTTGTTTCCATTTTATTTTATTGAAATGGGGTCCTTTATGGAGATGAAGGCTATTCAAGGTTGGATAATAATCCACAGGGTACTTAGCAGAAAAGAATGAAATAAACAGCCTCAGGCTTAGTTTTAAAAAATACATAACACCGTATCACTTATTCAGATAAACTTCTAGCCCTTTCACTTGAAGAAGTTGGTGGAAAAAGTTTGGCAATAATTGTTCAAATGTTTAAACTAATTACCTGGGAACAAAATCACTGTTGTGATGAGCGAGTCTGGTGAAGTAAGTTCCTAAATCAGAATCTGAAGCCACAGAGTGCATTTTTGTGAACATTATGTATTTTCTTGTAAGGACATAGGTCTTTAAAATCTTTTGGCCTCTTTTCTGTTTCCCCCAGACCAGTATGTTTAAGGTTAGAAATGAGTACAATTGTAATGCACAATTCTGCAATTATAGCGTTTATCATTTGATGTTTTAAAAGCTTTGCAGTTGGACATGTTTTACCTTTTTTTAAAAAAAAAAGAAAGAGGTAAGCTGAGGCCTAAACAGTATAAAACTTGAGATGCCATGTTGCATTTCAACAACCAAGTGATAAGTGCCAGCAAGCAGCTGCAGTCCTTAACCATAGCCCATTCTCTTGTTGCAACTACAGAGAAAGAAGGGAAGGGAGGAGTAGCAGGAAAAACAACAGTTGGGGAGAAAAAAGGCAGAGAGAGAGAGAGAACTGGCAGGAATAATAAGTGGAAATGAAAGGATAGAGGATTCATCCATCTATGATTCAAAATGTAGGCGTACCATCTTTTCTTGTGCAGTGTAGGTTACAACTATTTTTAGACTCCAGAGAAGGTTTAGGTGAAATTCTTTGTAACTGTATTTGTTGCCGAGCCGTCGCCATATTTCTGTAGCTGGAAAGTCCTTCAACACTTGAACAAGAATATACAGCCTCCAGGATGGGATTCAGTCTGGCTAATTTATGGATGGGATTCAACCTACCTAAGTCTACCAAAGTTTAGTCAGAAACACACAAGGTATGCTAACTCCCAGGGAGACATTCAGTATGTCTCTTTTCCAGGAGAATTTCAGTTAATTATTAGGCTGGAGTAAAGCTTCCCTTTGCAGTTCTCCACCGAGCCTCCACATCTCTGACATTGCTGGCATTGTGGCTTACCTTCAGCTGGAGGACTAAAACATTCTTTCTTCCTTTGTGCAAATTATAGTGCTGGTATGGTATTCTTGAGATGTGGTTAATGTAGAGTGCAGCCCAGGTGTCCTCTCTTCTGGTAGGATGGTCACATGAAAGCAGGTAGCATCTTTAATTCTCCTACAGATGGATTTAATTGTAGGCCTTGTCATGAGAAATGGGCTGAATACTGTTGTGTCTTTGCTTTTAATTATATAGATACACATATAATGAAGACACCTATTTTCACAGTGTACTTTGGCTATTAGAGCCTGGGAAATTTTTAGACTACATAGGAAGATACTTTATAAAGTAAGGAAACCTAAAAGTGGCCTGTTGACTGCATTGACTGTGCAGCTTGTGAGGGTTGTAGTCGTCTACACCCAGCTTCAATCAAGATCAAGAGATTTCATATATTTTAACATTTCTTGTGTATACCAGAGCCTCATTAGAGCTGGGAACCAGAGTACATCCTTTCTTCTTTTCCTCTTATTCTAAATGCAAGCCCAGTCTTGCTTACTTAGCATTACCATTCCATTTTCCTCCCATTCTCTGTCTATATATGGAAAAAAAAAAAAACACCCTATCATTTAACGAATCATTTATCGAGGCAAAATACATTTTTATCCTTCAATTCTGATCTGCTCAAGATGACAGGTACTATTATTACGATGACTGACTGTGCATTGACATAAGTTGATCTGTTTTCTTTTTTTTTGGAAATAAAATGCTAAATCTGGAGCATTTATTTTCCTTTTTTTTTCCTACTGTTGAAAGAACAGACTGTTTAAAGAAGCCTAACTACTCTCTTTCTCTGAGCATTTAATGAGAGGCAGCCAATTGAATCATTTCCATCACTCTGAAGCTTTGATTCCTGAACCTTGCATATGAGTGCTTCATTGCATTTTCACTTTGATTTGATGGCGGTGTCACTGCTGACGAAGACACTGAAGAGCAGCAGAAGGGCAAAGGTACAAGGAATAGATAAAATTAAATGACTTCTGCAGACGAGTGCTCGAAGACACATATAAATGTTTTGAATTGGAAAACATTTTTGATAGAGAACTTAAACATGAAAACACCCTCCCCTGGTCTTCATTAAGAGCCCTGTTACAAGACCTTTTTTTATTTGAGACTCTTCTATTCTTCTCACAGATGTTAGAGATGAAACCTCATGAGGATCATCATTAAATACTCTGGAAGTTTTTGCTGTAGTAGGTATTGATCTTGCCGAGGGATGATATGAGGTTGGGTGAATCAACAGTTTGACTATGGTATTAGAGGGGTGTCTACATTGCAAACACCTTCATGTTAAACTCCTAAGGGCACAGGAGATGCTCATTGCCATACTTGTAAAGTATAGAGTGTCTAAGAAACCTATTTATTCTTTTTATTGAACTGTTTTGGAGACATTTCACTTATTAAATACTCTCCTTTCTAAGCTCTGTTTTTGCAGGTTTAATTCCATAAAAATTATTATTATGTATAGACAGATTCAGCTTTGGGGACTTCTTTGCGTTACTCTGGGTCAAGTGGCTGTTGAAGCTGGAATCCACTTCTATGAAGAAAACTAGGAAGAAGATATGACAGTTTATTGCCTCAGTATAGGCCTTACATGGTATACGGCCTTGTGCCAGCTCTTTGCTTCTGGCTGAATTGAACTTTAAGCCTTTGAGTCAAAGATGCATATTGGAAGCTACCTTATTTGGGGAATGTTCTACTTGACTGGGGGTAAATTAAAAGTTAATATCTTCTTATTTGATCCAAAATGAGTTTATGAAGCAGTACTGACTGCTTTATCACAATAAATGATAGATTCTGCTTTAAGTGATGCCTGAAATAGCCATGAAACTACTTGATCTAATTGGAACTGTTTGATAGTAAGTATACTCATTTTTAACACAGGCAGGTCTTTCCATCGTTATAGCTGGAGAATTTTACTTAGAGAGCTTTGTGATGGTTAGGTGGAGATTTCTGCCATTTATTACTATAATTGTGGCAAAGATAGTAGTAAAACTTTCTATCTTATTTATTCCAGCAGAATAGACACATAACATCACAACAATATCTAATGTTATCACCATGCCAAAATAATCATGTTTTAGTTGCTTATAATTTTAATAATTTAGGCTGAAACTCACTACTTTAGTGATATGTTACCAACTGAAATGTTGGGAAATTTTCAGCTGATCAGTTTGCAAGAATGGAGGTAGAAAAACTATTCCCAGGTTGGAACCATTTCCAGTTGTGCTCCAACAAAGTCAGTGCTTGGAGCGAGGACTTGGAATTCAGCAGGCAGTTTCTGTGGTGTTGAGTATGGAGTTCTTACTTCTTCCATCAGTGTCAGTTAAAATTTGATTGAATCACAGTTGCAGAAGATATCTATGGAATTAATCATTTGGGTCAGATGATGATCAAAAATAAATTTAAACTTTATCTCATGGTAAATTTTGAAACAGAAATGGAAAATTATGGCACAGCAAAACCTGCTTTCTTAACGCCATGGAATCTGTTGTAATCTTCTCATCCTCTCTACAAATTTCTCCTTTCCTTCTGTCTTTTATTTTTGTATTTGCCTTTACTTGGGGTGAGCTATGTTGCCCTACTAATGTCAGTGATATTTAACTATGTGATTAAAAAAGTTAGGTCCAGATTTGGTATTTGTCCCATTCTTCAGTGATCCGTATGCAATTGTTTGAAATAATGTTACTGTTCATAAAAGACATATTTCTTGATAAGTGGTACTAGTGTGTTTAAGTCTAAAGACTTCCAGCATGCTTCTACCTGTGTGTATACATTGTCTTAATAATGTTTTTATTTTAATAAAATAGAAAACTTTGTAGCACGTTATAATTTACTAATAGAAATTACATCCAAGTGCATTATATTAAAGAGATGTTGCATTTAAGTATGTTAATTTCTGTCATATCTTAAAATTCTGGTAACTGTAAACTAACGGCACACAAATGCCACATGATCTCCAGCTAGCATATTTTACTACTAGCAGTTATTACTATGAATTCTGCACCAAATACACTGACCTCTATCCTTCTCTAATAAGTTGTATTAACTTCAACATGTAGGAAAATTGTACAATATATTTATATTTTATAAGCATGCCTGATTTTAAGCTACACTTATGTACTTACTCCAAGCATTTTTTAGTGTCAGGTAGTATGCGCTATAAAGCTTTAATAGGGTGCAAAATGCTTCATTAAGCATTATCCAACATGTCTAAAACAAAAGGTAGGCTAAAGATGTGGTGCTTTGGATGTTATTATAATTTCCCAGAGCTTCATATGTGTAATTATAATCCCAAATGATTGATTTCCACACTTAAATGTAAGCAGAAAATTAAACTCTTAGTTTGACTTCAGAATATAAATGTAATGCAATGGCTGGGAATAATTAAGGTTCTAATATACTTTCTTGTAGGCATTTGGAGTCCTGTTAACTTTAGTAAGGTCCATATGGGATAACAGGTCTACTCAGGCAGTCTGCAGTGTGGTGCTGTTACTTGGACACTGCCAAATGTGCTGGTGTTCAGAGCCTGAGGAGTCCAAGCGCCACTATTTTACACTTCTTTGGGAGTAAGGAACAGAGTTTTAAAAAAGACTGCAGTTTGATGGTTTTCAGGATCAAGACCATCCCTGACAAACCTCAGCAGTATCCTTTTAAAATGCTTGCAACGCCTTTACTCTCTTGATAATTATATGGTAGGGACCAGTCTGTGGCCTGTGAATGCGAGGCTGCTATGAATGAAAGGAGAAATGCATGGGATCATAAGAAATCCTGAGAACAATGAATGTCAAGGAATATACTAAATGTTAATTTAGTCCTTAGATCAGTGGACTTTCAAAACTCGACATTAGTTGTAATTATCTTGCTATAAGAAAGCTACTTGTAATTTATTTCTTAACTTGTTCCAGGAAGAGAAATTCTGAGGCTTTTGTTGTGAAAAAAAGAGATGCAAGACACAGTACGCACACCTGCACTTGACACTACACAAATATAGAAATCTAGGCAACCATATTGTGGCTCATGATGCTTATCTTGTCTCTTCTCTGTTTCTTGTCATGATATTTTTTCTTAGAGGGAAGAAATGATGTACTCCTTTTTCTGTAGTATTTAGTATCATCTGTACAGAATTTGTATAGTGCTTAGTACTCAACCTGATGATCATCTTGAGACCTTTGGAAGCTGCTTAGGAAGCTAAAAATTATAACACAGTTGAACTGAAAAGTGCTGAGATGGAAGTTAAATGAGCATACAAAATTTACTGATCCAAAGTAGAAATGGGGTTGAAACTGGATATAAATTGGCTTAACAGATCAATACAAGTTCCATACACCTTTTTTTTTAATTAAAAGTCTATATAGTAGTTAATTGTACAAGTAGTGCAAATGGTCAATTTTGAAGAGGACAATTGTACAATATTGGAGAATAGCCAACAACTGAAACGTACAAAAAAATTTAATAGAAGTAAATTAAGACCAGATGAAGAATTTTGGGATATATGGTCTTGGTTCCTAGAGTTATGACTAAGACTGCTACTTAATAAAGAAAGGTTCAACTTGACTTTCACTCTTTGCATGTGCGAATATTCTTGTGCGCTTAATTTTCCTGACAACAAAGTTGTTAATTTTCACAAAACTGACAATTTTTTTAGGAGTATTTTACCTCATCTAGTCCTGTTTGAATTTCTGAAGGAGAATTTTGCATTTCTCCTCCTTGCACAGGAGAAATCATCAGAATATCTGTCCACTCCTCTATTAGGTAACTCTAGGAGGTCTCCTCTGGATCCCTTGTGGCTCTAGGAATGGTTGCCTCAGATAGAATCTAGTTATGTATCCAGATGGAAATGCAAAGTGATTTTGGCTGAGCTGATCAGCATAACTATGTTGGCTCTAAAAGTTGTACAAAAATGGGGAAAAAAAGTAGTTTTCTCACATAAAGCTTACGACAGGATGGTAGACGTAATTTCTATCTACTTTATTATTTTGTGGCAATTCTGAGAAAAGAAGAAGTCTGGGTTAATGTGAATCAAAAGATTTTAGTACTTGTTAAATTAATATACCACAAATTAAAAACAAACGTAGTGCCAGCAGAATTTCCAATGCAGTTGTTAGGTTAAATAAAAGTGGAGCTATGAACAAAGAATGAGCTTCAGCAATCACCTTTTGGAGCCTGTTACAGACGTGAAGAAAGAAGTCTTTGGTGAGAGGCTAAGGAGCATGGACAAGATTTGGCAGGTATAGATCCACAATTCCTCATTGAGTTGGAATAACAGCTTGAACTCATTTTCTTGTCTCCAGATAAGAACACATGGCACTAGCTGCAGGGCAATGAGGAACTCAGGACTGCTTTCACATCTCTGATTCAAATCCCTCCATGCACTGAAGCACCCTGACACTCCTCAGTCACCTACCATCCTTCTAACAGTCAACACCTAACAAAGAGAAAATGCTGTATCTTTGATATGCTTCGATCATCTTCAAAATGAAAAGATAAGAGCACTCTACTCCAGGCTACCTAATTGTTCATGAGAAAACAGTTTCCACGGAGTGCTGAGTCCAATTCTATCAGCCAAAATATGAATCTGAACCTAGATTCCCCCCATCTGACGTGAGTGCTCACCTGTAACATACAGTGGAGGATCACTGTTATGCTTTGTGTGGGGCACCTAAGCTTATTTGTAAATCTCATCACCCAGAAGCAGGAAAATGTGGGAGAATAAATTTAGATATTTCTTATCTCCCTCTGCACATCCAATCTCTTCTCTTCAGCTCCAGTTCCTTCTCCTGCTTTCCTTTCATCAAGGCTAACACAATAGATGGGCACCAACTCATAGGTCATTTAAGCTGTTGCGAATATGTGTTGCTGGCCATAAAATCCTTCTCTACTTGTTTCTATGAATGGGAGTAGATACTGCATTATACTTCCCTCACACAAGTGCAGTGTTTGTTCAGTTTTCATTCCTGATATGTTATCAGTATTTTGAATATATCCTTTTTAAGTATATCTCAGATATATTTCTGAATTTCTTTTGGCAGAGTTGAGTTCTCTCAGACAATCTATAATTTATTTAATACTCATTCAGAGTCTGATTTTACTAAAATACAATTGCTACTTAACTTTTTACAATCTTATTGGCATGTCAACCTGGGTATTGTGCTAATTATCATACTATTCTCCCTGGCTTTGACTATAATCATCATGTCTGCTTTATTTCTAGTCACGATATCCACATTAGTCTTTTCCTGTACAGGAAGCAATCCTGTGTTATTTTCATAATCATGGTTCCTTCCTACTTTTTGCAGTAACATTTTCCTAGGAAGTGTCCATGCAATTGAACTCTTAACATGATCATTACACCAAGTTTGATACAGACTTCCTTCATCTGTAAAAACATTTTCTGATATGCTTTCTTATTATCTTTTGAAGGTCTCTGGCAATATCCAAGGCCTGACATTTTCCATATCTCATTCTTCAGTTTAGTTCAAATATTCCTTGTTGTGCCAGCCAAAATCCTAGTGACATTTATTTCTGTTTATTCAGTTTTGTCCCTATGCTCAAACTGCTCACTCTCTTATTACTTTTGTTTAGCCTCACCCATGTGCAAACTTTATACATTGGTAATTTTATCTCCTAGTTGATAGCTTGATTTAACCAAGTCTTTGTCATTCCAATGTAATCATAATTTTCCCTCAACATATGTTTCTAATACAACAATCTTGTTACATATGTTTCTAGCATTTGTAAAACACATTTATCCTGTTCTTTGTCCTTTCCATTCACTTTAAAAAAAAATATACAGTAAGGAAAACTTTCCACACTGTCTTTATTTACAGACTCAGCATCTCTTTCTTTAACCATTACAGTCCTTACCTATTTTGCCTCTCTGAACTCTGGCTGTTAAGCCATAAAAGGAAATTAAGACTCTTTAAGTTACTTTCTTTGTGCTGTTTTGAAAGTGTTTCTGCAAAGTCTGTCCCTTTTGATCTTAGTAGGCTGTTAAACCTACACTTTAGGTATAAGACCTTAAACTGTTTCTTCTCTTCACCGAATGTTTCAAAACCATGTATCAGTTGCTAGTCTACAAGATCAGTCCCTTACCTTCTTGATTCAAAGGTTGCCCTGGAAAGACATTTAACAGGTAGATCTGCATGATTTGTTCTTTCCTTATTAAGCAGTTACCCATGCTGTCAGTCCTATCTGGGTGCTAATATCTTCAGCCTGGACTAAAATTGCCAGGCTGGAAATTAGAATATTTAATTATTTGTCTGAGTCACATATACCGCAGGAACCTTTTTCATAAATCGGATTCGTTGCTCTCCCTTTCTGACAGAGCTAGTATGATACAGAGGGGTTTGGATGATAGTCAATCAAAGACCAATCTGATTTTGGAAATGGAAAAAAAAAATCACTTATCTACTGTTAATAGCAGAGAGCGTCTGTCTAGCTATCTTGCAGCTGCCCATGAAAAGTAAAGTCTGGGCTCAGAGGACTGGAATAATTACAAGCTGTCCCTGTTCTGGTTTGAACCAATCTAATCTCCCCTCCAGCTGCTACTGCTTAAAGACAGGGCAGCACCTTAGCTATCCAAATGGCTGATTAAATTATAGATTTACCACTTTTCCCAGCACAAGAAATGCAGAGTGCACCTCCTATTCAAAAATACACAAGTTTTCTACTTGAATAAGGCCTGAAGAAAAAGTGATTCTCCTGTAACTTAGCAGATTTGTAACTTCACTCTTCCTCTCTTTTTTTCACTTTCATTGTTTAAGTTGTCTTGTCAGCTGTTCCACTCCATTTGCCTTATTTTACAACAACTACTGCTTCATACTTCTTTTGACATATTTACTGATTAAACCGTGTCACATCTGCATGTCAACCTTCTCCTGTCTAGTTACCCTGAGACATACTTCATTGCAGTTCTGGTATCTGCATTAGTAATGATTCTGCTAGTTGAACTCTGATAAAGATTGACCTGGCGTACAAGGGATGAAAAATTTGGATCCCTTTTCACTCTTCATGTCAGTAAGACACCTGCTTCTAAGCTTCCACTAAGGAAGGAGAAAAAAAAAATAAAAAAAATCAAACCTATTCTATTACAGTAAAACTGATGAGTTCAGAGAGATTGATATAGGTAGTATGTGTTTATCCAGATTGGAATATGCTTTGAAGTCTGAGGACTGGGACCATATACTTCAAAGAGCTGTAAGGATTTACAGGATAGTTTGTAAGTCTGAGAGTACCATGTGAACCAGGCAATATGGACACAGACCCAGGAATCTGGATATGAGTGTTCGGCACGCAAACTAACATGCGAAACACAAATAACATTGGTTCTTGTCTGTAGGAAAGGAGTACTCTGATGAGTAGAGATACTCATACAGATTTTGCTGTATTATTTGGTGGGGAGCATGGGAAGGAGTGCATTGCTAGTCATTCCCCGAGTCTCTGATAAATAGGGTGGACTTTGCTAACTCTTGTGTAATCTATTTTATAGTTGAAGAACTCCTTTCTGAGGTGAGATTTGACTTACTCAGAACTAAGTGGAACCTAATTATTCATGGGCTGAAATAAGAACAAATCAAGACAGAGAAGAAGTTATGTACAGATCAGCAGATCAATGAAGAGAAAGTCTGTCACAATGTAGAGAGAGAGAGAAATGTATCACAACGTGAGAGAGACGGTAAGTCAGAATGCAGTGAATAAACGCAAGTGAATGAACAAAGCAAAAATGTACAAAAACATGTTGCAGAAGTGGGCTAAGAATACAGACATAAAAGGTCAGTAATAGAGAACAAAAATATGATTATACCAAGAAAACAATGTTTAAAAATGTATTTACTTTACTTACTACTTTAACTAGAATAGTAAATTGCATCGGTGCCAAAAACTACTTAACAACTGTTAGCTTAGCAGCACTAAAAGCATAATCATGTCAATTGCATATTTGCATGATTTTTCATATTTCCATAGTTGAAATGGAACTTATCCATTATGTATCAGTACACATTTTGAACATCTGAGACAGATACTGTGATTTATCCATTAGACCGCTAGATTGACAGTCTGATGGATTTTACTTTAGCTCATCAAAGCAGAGGACTGGGAGTAAGATGAAAATTTCTAGGGTGCATTTATTTTTACTGTATCAGATGACTAACAATTGTATGTATGAAATGTTATATGCACCCTTTAAAACTTGATACAAGCTCATTATAAAAAGCCAAGTGATCTCATCTCACTCAAAAGCTAAGTGATCTTGAATGTGACATTATGATCACACATTTGGTCAAAATCCCCTATCACCTCATTGAACTAAAAGGTACAGAGGGAGCTTAGCACCTTCTATGAGTTGTGGGTCATTAAGAGGACCAAGCAATGAATGTGCAGGAAGTGAATCAGGAATGAGGTGTCACCATGAACCAGCCATGTCAATGGCTATCTTTCTTGCTCTGTCCTCAGCTTTTCAGAATAAACTAAAACAAATTAAGATGCCAATATGAGGTAAAAAATTGACTTACGGCATATTGTATGGCTACATGATACTGTCAGTTACAGCTTCACAAATTTGCCTATGGGGAGAAGTTAGCCAGTAATGCCCTGACTTAATGATAACTCTCACACTCACTTTGGAATATTCAATTGTTCTGCAAATACTGGTATAGGCATTTAGAACAAATACAGCTTTTCTTAAAAGTTTAGTTAATATTCCATGTAGGCTGCTTGCCATGATGACTAATGTAGTGCAACCTTGCTGTTCTGCATTAAACATCATGAAAATGTACATCTGCACTCGATTTTTTTCTTTCCTTTGTTTCAAAAATGCTGAGTTCTGCTGGAAAAAATTGGATGGAAATCAAATATAAGAAGCTTAGCCAGCTTTAGTGAAATGATATCAGAGTTCTATTATTCCTTAATGAAACAAGTATAGAGGGCTGACTGATTTATGGGACAATTTTTTGCACCATTACCTAACTTGATCGTGTACAAATAGTTTTCTGTACTCACAATCATCATGTCTCTGCATTTCTTTTAGCATGTACATTTCAGAAGTTGATGTCTTTTTATACAGGACTGAAAGATATAAAGGTTTTCAGCTGAGCAGTGTTGATATCATGTGAAGCTGTTTATTGGAGTTTCATACATTTTAACACTTTTCTCTAAGATGACAGACAAATAGATTCCTTTTTCCTGCTATGATTAGTATCTCTTTGGAACAGAAGGAAACTTCAGTGTCTAGTCTAAGTATGTTTTTGCACAGTTGTGATATGATGGCTTCTTTTATGCACAAAGGTGTTCTGTCTTTTTTTTAATAGATTGTGTGCTGTTATACTCAAACATTTAGCCAATCTCCATCATAAACACTGTAAACTGCAACTACAAAAAGTCATTGTGTTAAACAGCATTTCACCTGGCTCCTTCTGGTACCTTTACTTCTGGTTTTAGACCTAGATCTGAAGAAATATTAATTTTCACAGGGATTCACAAAAATACATTTATTTTCTGATTGGTGAGCGTTGTGTAATTATGATTGTGGCATCATCACTTAGGTGTCAGATGTTCAGAGTCTCATGCACTACTTCCAAAACATTTATATTTGGGTCCTAATTCATATCCCTGAATCCAGATTTATGCCAGGAACACTAGCTGATCTTTCTCTGCTGCCACCTCTGGCATGTTGTGTGAGGATATGCAAGGAAAGTCACTGTCTTGCTCTTCACATAGAAGAAACCTATGCTCAAGAAGGTCTGAGCAGCTACAAACTCTGACGCATGCTCCTTCTTGTTTCATTGCTCAGATGGCCATCATGCATTTTATTGGCATGTGACTTCAGCATCAGTACATGAAAAAACAACTCTCAGAGGTCAGAACCTGGGAATTTAGGCATTAGTTACATCCCTCTCCACAAGAAAAAAAAAAAGCTTTGAATGATCGAAGGTCTTAGTTTTCTTTTAGATTCATAGCAGATCCCATTTTCTTGGGAGTATAATCAGATCATTCTACGAAGTCTTTTGAGGAAAAATACTCCTATCTGCTCCTATATATTTTATATTCAGCATGACTGAATATAAAACTAGGCTCTCAAGAAATTATTTTCAAGCCATTTAGCTGAAACACATCTTGTGACTTTGGTAAAGGCTTCCTAATGTATCCAGATGTTTTAAATAATGGATTTTCATGTATTTTTACATTTTGTCTATTCCACAACGCCTAATTTGGAAAAGGAAACCCCTACTGGGTGATTTTTTCTGAGGATGGGGGGTGGGGTGGGTGTGGGGGTATGGGGGAGGTGGGGCTGGGGCTAAGTGTAATTGAAATGGTACTCTAACACAATGACAATCAGGCTGCTTTCAGCCTCAGATCTTATCTATCTAGTGAGAGGAGAAAATATTTAAACAAGGAAGATGGAGACTATGTTCACATAAATATTTAAATATAATAGATTAAATTAGGTTCTGGTATAATTACATAGATATTACATTGGTTACATCTATAATTCAGAAATTAATCTGATAAATACTAGTTTCAGTTGAGCTAAAGCAGAATTATCCAGGGTTTGAAAATGCCAAAGTAAACATGATCTGCTTTGCATGTTAGAGAACAGTGGAGTAGGTGTTTCTGCTCTGAAAACTTAGACCAGTTTAGACACGGAAGAAAGGAGATGATAAGGATGGCAGGGTTGAACGCTAGATGCAAATGAGAGAGTAAACCAGCACATCTGCCTATTCACACATGTTACTTTCACGTTGCGTTTCCCACTTGTGAGTTCCTTTGGACATAAGTGACACTGTGGAGGGAGCTGATCTTTCTACTTCTGGATGCTTGGGGAGTGTCTTCCCAGTCTTTGCAATTTATGAAGTCAATTCAGAGCCTTGCATAAGCACAACATTTGTAGTATTTGCTATTAAAAACTAAACATATAAAACATCAACTCTGACACAATCACCAGCAACAGATTCAGAGAAAGTAGTCTTAAGCCTTGTCTCCTCTCCACAGAGAGAAGCTGAAACACTTGTATATTTTATTCCACAAGGACAGAAATACCTGAAGGTATGTGCCACAAAACTTGGTCTCTTTCAACACCAGTTTACTGTCTGATTTGGAACTTTTCAAAGAAAAAAGTTCTTGCTGATGCTTTTCCAGCTAGTAAAAGCCAAGAAAATCATGACTAGGTCTGCAGAGGTGGAAGCCTCTCAGAGAACACGCCTGGCAAAAGGGACAGCCTAGAAAATTTCCTTAGAGTGCTGTTTTGAAGAGTTTCCAGGGACAAGAATCTGCTATAAATTATTATCAGTGACTAAAACAGTTGCCAACTGAAAATAGTCCAGCCATTTCTAGGGATATATTCCCATTGACTTGAAGGCACACCTCTCAAAAAGGCCATCAGTGCAGATCTTATGCCAAACAAATCTACTTCTGTTGGACTAGACTCCTTCCTAATGTAGACCTGGTCAAAGGTATCAGGTCACATTTCAGACTGGCTCTGAAATCTCTGAGCAGTATTTGCTAGACCTTGACAGTATCAGCATTAAGGCTGAAGTATTCAACTGAGGCTTTAGGGTTGAAATATTAGTAGTGTGGTGTTATGAACCTGTTGACTTATCAGAAAGTATTTTCCACACTTGAGTGAAAAAAAGAAAAGTAGGGCCCTGGGGTGAAATGGTATCTTGGGGCAAGGAACCAGACCAGGAGCTAGAAAACAGTGAAACTAGTATGGAAACTTTTGGAAAAATAATATGTTTTTCAAGTGTTCATATATAACCAGAGATGTTCTCTTCATAAAACAGAAATCCTGAGCAAGGTAGGAACATGTTGCAGCTTTAAGGACAAGAAGAATAAAAACATCAGGGTCTATAAACTGAGCCAGGCAGCTTTAGGAAATCTGTGTAATAAAAATCACCATAATCAATCCTGGAAGAAATAAAGGTCTTATAATAGGATCTCTGCATTTGTAGCATGAGCGTTTAAATAAAGATATGATTCTTGAGATTTAATGAGCAGATGCACTGTATATTGTCTTAGAAACTAAGCAGATGCAGAACTGACTGATCTCAAAATAATAAGTTTTAATAAATGTGAGGAAGAGATTATCAGTAGGAATTCTGAGGAGATATGTTTAAAATATCTTATTTTCCAAAACATAACAGCTTAGAATTAGAGAATCATAGAAACACTAGGTTGGAAAGGACCCACTGGACCATCGAGTCCAACCATTCCTAACACTCCCTAAACCATGGCCCTCAGCACCTCATCCACCCATCCCTTAAACACCTCCAGGCAAGGTGACTCGACCACCTCCCTGGGCAGCCTGTTCCAGTGTCCAATGGCCCTTTCCGTGAAAAATATTTTCCTGATGTCCAGCCTGAACCTCCTCTGGCAGAGCTTGAGGCCATTCCCTCTTGTCCTGTCCCCTGTCACCAGGGAGAAGAGGCCAGCTCTCTCCTCTCCACAACCTCATTTCAGGTAGTTGTAGAGAGCAATAAGGTCTCCCTCAGCCTCCTCTTCTCCAGGCTAAACAACCTCAGCTCTCTCAGCCGCTCCTCTTAAGACTTGCTCTCCAGCCCCCTCACCAGCTTCTTTGATCTTCTCTGGACGCGCTCCAGAGCCTCAACATCCTTCTTGTGGTGAGGGGCCCAGAAATGAACACAGTACTCAAGGTGCGGTCTCACCAGTGCCGAGTACAGAGGGAGAATAACCTCCCTGGACCTGCTGGTCATGCCATTTCTGATCCAAGCCAAGATGCCATTGGCCTTCTTGGCCACCTGGGCACACTGCTGGCTCATGTTCAGTTGTCATCAACCAACACCCCCAGGTCCTTCTCTAGGCAGCTTTCTAGCCAGTCTTCTCCAAGTCTGTAGGACTGCATAGGGTTGTAGTGCCCCAAGTGCAGGACCCAGCATTTGGCCTTGTTAAACCTCATGCCATTGGCCTCAGCCCATCAGTCCAGACTGTTCAGATCCCTTTGCAGAGCCTCCCTACCCTCCATTAGATCCACGCTTCCACCCAGCTTAGTGTCATCCACAAACTTGCTGAGGGTGCACTCAATGCCTTCATTCAGATCATTGATAAAGACATTGAACAGAGCTGGACCCAGTACCGAGCCCTGAGGAACCCCACTTGTAACTGGCCTCCAGCTGGAGTTAACTCCATTTACCACCACTCTTTGGGCCCGGCCATTAAACCAGTTTTCAACCCAGGAGAGTGTGCGCCTGTCCAGGCCAGAGGCTGACAGTTTCTGAAGCAAAATGCTGTGAGAAACTGTGTCAAAGGCTTTACTGAAGTCCAAGAAGACTACATCCACAGCCTTTCCCCCATCCAGTAGTCGAGTTACTTTGTCATAGAAGGCGATCAGGTTAGTTTGGCAAGATCTGCCTTTTGTAAACCCATGTTGACTGGGCCTGATCACCCGGTTCTCTTGCATGTGCTTCATGATAGCACTCAAGATCACCTGTTCCATGACTCTCCCCAGCACTGAGGTCAGACTGACAGGCCTGTAGTTCCCTGGATCCTCCCTGCAACCCCTCTTGTAAATGGGCACAACATCAGCCAGCCTCCAGTCTAGTGGAACTTCCCCAGTCAGCCAGGACCGCTGGAAGATGATGGAAGAACTGAGGTTAGGAAGAGAATGTCTAAAGATCCATTGCTAATGCTTTTCAGGGGGACAATCGTGGTCTCAGAGCCAGATATCAGATATCAGTAAATAGGTTCATAGTGCCTAATAAGGGTTTACTGAAATACCAGTAAGCGGAACCAAAATTATAAGACTCTAGATGTCTTTCTTTCATATACAGATGGCTTTTAATTCCTGTTGGTTCTTCCATGATACATATTAGTATCTGCATGAGTAGGGCAAATCAGACAACAGATACTAAATAAAGGTTTCATTTTGACCTTCAGGGTTTTTTGCAACCTTTATTGTTCCTATCTTTCTGCTGAGGAACCAGAAATAACCTTTCAAGCCATTTGAGTTGAAATGGGGCTTCGTGACACTTCCGTAGCAGGTTGATTCATTGATGTTCATGTCTGCATCTTATTACTTGTTTCTCAGACTATTTTCTAAGAGCAAAATGTCTGTTTTACCTCCTCAGTCCTAGCCTTTTCTCTTGAATCTATCAAACAGAATAGTAGGGTAGACAGTAAATTTTAGCTACTTTTCTTTCAAATCTATGTATTGCTTCAAAAGCATTCTTTAAAATACTTGATAAACTTTATTTTGACCAAACAAAAATCTATTAAAAAAACCCAAAGAAAACTTAGCATTTTCTTGCAGCAATTCTTTTTTTCTTTGTCATTGAAGATTAATTAATATAAATGCTATAATTAAATCCAAACTCAAATTGGCTCCCCATCAATACAGTTCAATCTGTTACATAGGTCACCTAGAGATGTTGGAGTTTGAGAAAGCACAACATGAACTGAAATTTTTGGTGCTTTTATGGTCATCTCTAACATACTATGCCAGACATTACCTGCTTCACAGGCTGTTTTTACCAGCTTGTCACCACTCGGTTGTCCTTAGTTTCAAAGACTCTCTGCTGTTCCATCTCAAATATTGAATCTGTATTTATTATTTCTTGATCTCTCTTTCAGATTGCCAAACTCTTCTGGTTCTAGAGTTTCAGTCCCTCAAGACAAATTTCTGCCCTTAGGTAAAATCACTAGTGTTATAGAGATACATATGAGATTAGTTTTATTTTGGTTTATCAGGATTTTTTTTTCAGTTTACATTTTCTAACCATACACGAGCTGTCTGGGGACAGTAAATATATTCTTTGATTAATGTAGCCCTTTGACACACTTTGACCTGTTTTTGGAAAATCTCAATTCTCTGACATTACTTATTAGACATTTAAAAACGTGCATGCCTCTGAAGCCACTCCCTCTGAATGCTACAGCCTGAGCAGTGGATAGAGGAACGTGCAAGGTCTGAGGTCAGTACTGTCAATTCCTAAAAAAAACCCTACAAAACACTCATGATTTTCAAGCTTGCATATTACTGGATTGTCAGTGCAGATATTTCTTCAGAAGTTCCTCGTCAGAGCAAATATATGACTTTGTTGATCCTCAGTGAGTTAAACAGTCCTCCACCTTCTTGTTTCCTCTAACCACTGTCATACTCCTTCATATACTTACTTAATAGATAAATTATTTTTCTGATGTGTTTTTGATCCATATATGGAAGATTACAATAATTTTCTTTGCTTGCTCACCATTATCATCTAATATCCAATGATCATCTAATATCCAGGGATGTCCATTCTATTATTTGATAGTAGAAGACTGGTTTGGATTTTGTTAGCACAATGACAGCTGCTGAAAAAAACACTGAAAGTGATTAATTACTAGATTGGACACGCTTGGCTACATTTATTTATTTCAATAATTTTCACAGTGTATTGAGAATTCAGGTGTCAGGTATATACAAACACCTTTTTTCTCCTGCCAGCACTTCTGTCAACTTCGAAGTGATCAGTTTAGCGTTCTTTGCTACATGGCATACAACTCTATTCCCAAATAATCTGCTCTCTCTAGCTGTTCTTTCATTGCTTTGTTGTTCTATTTCTTCCCCTATTGTTGCATCACATTTTTCATCTGTCTAATAATCCTATGGGACAGACCCTAGTCACAATCCTGTTGCATACAGCCTGCAAATTAAAGATGCAAAAAGCAATTTCCTTGGATGTGGAATGCTCAGTGTTGTGGTAGCTGGGAATTTACAAGTGACTGTGGCTTTGTTTGTTCACTTCAATTCACTTAAACTAAAAAGAAGCGGAGTGTAGGGAAACTACACGATGCAGCAGGGGGTGAAGATCTGAAGCAAGGCAAGGCAAAACTAAACAAAGCAAAACCCTTCTCAGAAGCAGCAATGTAGTTCCCAGAAATGCTGGCTGTATTAGGTGCTTCTCTCTGCTCTGTCAGAAGCAGCAAATTTAGTCCCATGTAGCTGGAGAGGTCCCCTACTGATGTTAATAATGACAGTTAACAATAATAGATGCACAGGAGATTTTTTTTTAAGATTAAATACAAAATTCGAACCCACATATTAACATCACCCACATGTTAAGGATACAAATGCACTTGCACATGTTCGGCTTAAAACGTTTTTAGAATCCATGACGTAACGTAGGCCACAAAAAGAATAAGAGGCAGGAAACGCAAGATATTTAACAGTGATGTTAGGGTCAAAACTCTGTAGATGAGAGTAGAAGAGTAGATGACTTCAGCAGATGTGATAGTTTTGTTTTTCCAAATCTCCAGACAAGGCAGACCACTGTGTGGAACCTTGTGGATTAAAGGACATTTTATCCTAATAATTCAAAAGGGAATAGAAAATCCACATTATATGTTTTATTACTGACCCTAGAACTGCAGCATTGTCCTTGTCAGAGAGAATATATGGAAAATTTTGGGCCTTCTTTTCTATAGACTTTGATAAGGAATTTGCAGGAAGACTTTGCTTGGACCAGATCTTGTGCACACTTCTAAGGGCTTTATGGTTTGAAAACCTCTGAGTTTAAGATTCTGTTTCTCCACACAGAGTGGGAGACTTTAGTTTTGATACAGTTATATATTCTAGATTGATTTAGTGTTCCAAATTATAATTCATAAACTTCTCTACAAAGATTACAAGCGAATTGATGAAGCTATTTCAAAACGACCACATTATGCAAATCAAGCAACTGAAATGATATTTTTGTGTTCTGATGTTGGTTTCTATCATATCAGAAAGAAAAAGTAGTACATTTTCTCTGTCCTGGATTCACAGAGGTCCCAAGTGTGTAATTTGGGAAGTAGTTCATTGACCACCTGAAGGTCTGCTCAAAGAATTGTCCTTTCTATGCCTGTCTACATATGTATTTTTCGTAAGTTTAGGCAGGTAACAGTGTCATTAAAATAAGGTTTACTTAAAGGAAGATCCCAACTCTGATGGCATCTATTTATTCCTGAGGTTTTCTTTCTTAATGAGCATCTTAACATGAGGCAAGTGTCCTTGCTTCCCAGTAACTGCCAAAGGGAATTCGATATTTTCTGTAATAGGTTGTAAAGAGTTGGAGAGAGGAACCAGACTGATTCTGGTGCACATTCATGGAAAAGATAAAAAATTGTGTGAATAGCTTGGATGTGCATTGTTAATTCCTGATGTATGAATGTTAATTAAAGATTTACTGGAAATTAAAATTTTGACTATACTATTTCCTCTTCTCCACAAACACAGCATTAATTTACTGAATTATTTTCCTGGCTTGCAGGCAGGATACAGATTTTCCTCTGTTACGGAGAGCAGGCATTTGAATACATCGTGACAGCCCACTTATTGATAATATTAGAGTGAGTCACAGGGGCTACTGGACATCTCTCAGACCCTGATAGTGAAAGTGGCGGTTCATGATTTCTATTTTGAAAACTTTCTCCAGCCCTTATTTATTGATTAAATGAAGCTCTGGCTCAGGAACTGCCTCAGATATCTGTAATTAAAGAATTGATCTCTTCTGCAGAAACTTCCGGGTTCCCAAAAACGGCACTGTCTTCCTACAGGCCTGTCTGAGCGGATGTCTTACTGGGATAGAAGGGTCAATGGCATCAGGACACAGCACAGGTTTTGAGAATGCTGATCATGACAGCCAGAATTTCAGGGACCCACACCTTCAGATGACATGAAAAGGAACAAATAGATACCCATCAATGTAAATAAAGACCTTCTTCCTATCATTTACAAAAATAATATAGCCTTCTGAGAGAAGCAAGGACTGAAAAGTAGCAGCAAAGTCTTGGCCGAATACCTCTTCTTAGCTGTATGATTTTTAATACCCCTTCTCTTGATGCAGATTGTGTTGTGGAGAGAAGGGCTTTGTAGGACTAAGAGAAGTTTTCTGACTGCCCCTTGGTCCAGTAATAGTGGCCTGTGCTGCTCACAACCTCTGCCTTAGCAGGGTGTTGTGACCAGAAAACAGCACAGGAAAATGGAAATATAGGCACAGGCTGAAAACAAGTCAACAGTTCAAACGCAGCTTTGAGAGGTGGGTAAAACTGGTACAGGCATGACAATAATAACGCAGAAGAAGCAGCTAACTGAGAAAGCAGTTGGATTATGGGTAAAGCATCTGATGGGGACAGAGGTCAAAGGCTAGGAACCGTCCAAGATACAACCATTGAACAAAAGATAAGATCGTAGTGTCTCCAAATGGGTTTGCTGAACACACTGATTGAAAGGTGGAAGTGTATAATCTGCTTCATGAAACTTGACTACTTGAGGACATCTTATCCAGCCTGGCCAACTGCTCATCCAAAAGAGTACACCTTTTTTTTGAGTGTGTTTGTGTAGCTTAATGCGTACATTTCAAGCAGTACATGTAGCTGTATGTAATGCATATGGTTGTATCTATGTATGTGCTTTCCTTAAAAGTTCTTCCCTCTAAATTTATTAACACTTCTGAAAAAAATCTTACTGCAGACATATTTAATTTGGCTAGTTATCACTTTGGGTAAGACTAAGGTGCTTTGCAGCCTCTATGGTCTTTCCTATACTCATCTCTGGAAAAGTGTCATGTGGTCTATATTCAGCATTTTTCATACCAAAAAAAAAGATTTGCACTAGGTCCATTACGGAATTAAAAAATACCTTTAAATATCCACTATATAATTAGCTGAAATCAGAGCAAAGATGTTCCCAGATTTGAAAGCTGAAAATCACTTCTGGCAGCAGTTGTCACTTTGAGAACTAGAGGAATTTTGCCACATAATGAAAAATATATCTTAAGTTTAGAACAGTCTCCCACCAGTCCACTGATTTAGTCAGTCCATGCTGCAATGGTCAGGTCTGCCTAGGAGCTACTGACAAAATTCCCATTAATATTACATGTACAGGCCTTTAGATACTATTAATCTCCCTTTAGTCTATCCACTTTAATCATGGATACAAATTACTCTAAACTAGTTTTCCAGTTTCCATCTCTATAAGTCTCAGGGGCAGCTCAGCCTAACCTAAGGTACTTGTCTACATTGAGGGAGGGAGATGGCAGTCTGGTGGTTCCAGAGTTCATAGTGACTCCCACTTTGAGTAACCTGAAGCCAGATGAGGTGTATTCCACCAACACATAACAGTATTAGTTATTTAAAGAATTTAATTTGAACACCTTCTTTAATATTAATGCATCACCACTTTGGCGTTGCTTCTGATTTTCTAGATTGCTGTAAATATATTTCTTTACCAACAAAGAAGTGATTTTGTATTATTCAATCATTTAGCAAGCACGATTTCTGAATGCTAAGCAACTCAGGCACAAAAATATGGGCCAACGAAATTATTTTTTTATCAGGTTTTGCAGTTAATCTGAGTTATTTTCTCAGTGCAGCTCTGTTAGTGATCTGATATTATGTGTTTTGTCATAATCCTTTAATCGAAATGCAGTTTGGAGGCTCTTATGTTTTCTTTTTCCAAATTGTCATATATTTTTATAGCAGCATTTTTTAAAAGATGCATATTAAATGTAAGTATTCCTATTTTACACATGGGAAAGGTAAATTAAGGGCTTAAGCATTAATTCAGTTCCTACAGTATTAGAGTGAATTTTAATCTGTGTCTGAGATACGGAAACACAAACATAAAAACCAAATTACTACTTTTCTCTCATATGCTGAGAAAAATACCTCCATCATGAAAACTCTGACAGGCAAATATACGGGTATCAGAAATAGTAACATTTTAATAAATATACCTTAGGATATATTATGTCTCTACAGAAATTCCGGTAATGTCATTACAAGAGTTTCTGCTATGAGTACTGCAGTGCAATCATATAATTAGTGAGAGGAAGTGAAGAGACTGCTGATGAGCTGTCTCTGTTTCCAGGCTCTGCTTTCAGGTTGTGCATTTCTGAGCTGATATTTAACTCATTGGTCTCTATGAATTTTATACAAACTGTTCAGGCAGTCTGGAATATGTGGTGGACTAATAGAATTCGAATGAAAAAAAAAATCATTTTTGAAGGATGAAGGATTTTAGTCCTGCACTGAAACCTATGGGGACTGAAATCTGACAGTTGGATACAACTACTAGACTGGGGGTTGTGGTTTCCTATTCTGTGTGCGAGGGTTTTTTCCTTGTACATTACGGTCTGTGTAATATCTGTTAGTGATATGGAACAGCAGAACAGCAGAAGGAACAGCAGAAGGGAATTTTTCCCTCAGATTCTTAGGGTCACTCTTTAATCTTTTGATGATCAGCAAAATACTTCTACCTCTCTTTCTTGATTCCACATATCCAGGCTGTCTTGATTTGTGCCAGGTAGGACTGGCGAAAGATTTGCTACAAAAGCAGCAGTGGAGCATCGTGGTTTGTCCAGTTGAAGATTACACCTTCAGCAATGACCTGGGGATATAGCTGTAAGCCTCAGCTAGGAGATCTGTGATCATATAGGTAGTTTGGGAGGACAGAAGCAGAGGGGAGAGGACCTGCAGTGGCGCTCTCTCATATATTAATGTTTATTGAGGGGCAGGTTTCAGCTGAAGGATCAAGGTCCAAGATAAGAAACTAAAGTGACTGAGGGATGTACTGGATGTTAGGAGAAATTGAGAACATAACGTGAATAGGCAAAGAAATCATTGATGTCTTGTGACATCTAGGCCATGTGAAAAGATAGACAAACTAATCAGTATTTGGATCAGGATTCAACAGCTCTGTTGCAACATATGAGAAAAGAGTTAGCATCATAACCTTAAGGTACATGCTAGATGCTCATTATTTAAATGCTCTGCTTTAAAAAAAACACATGGCCATCACAACACAATTATATCTGTTAACTTGGAATCAAGTTAAGACAATGTCTGGTTTCTTTTAGAAGCACTACCAGATGGGAATCTTTCCTGCCTGTTGCTGGATGCCCTTGGAAATAGACACTAAAATATTAGGCTGTAATAGCCTTGCTGGATATCTGGAATCCTGCAGATTGTACTTCTAGTTTTCTGGAACAGCCATTTTCACTTACCTAGGTTCAAACTGAGGACAGCAAAGCTTTATAGAGGCAGCAGCAAATACAACATACCTTGATCTCAAGTTCCAAGCACAGCCACACTGCTAATAGTTACAGCATTGGTGGTAAATAATCATCAGAAGTCAGTGAGAGTGAAAGTCGATGGTATCAATTTAAAGTGAAAGGTTTCTTTGTAGTCTTTAAAAGTACTGCAATTAGGTTATAGTTGATTTCTCACTGAAGAGTTTCAGAGCTGCAGTTTATATAGTCATAAAATAAATTCTTATTTTATAGAGAATAAAGAAGAATTTTCTATCCAGATGGAGAACTTTTTATGAATTGCCTTTTGGTTCACATATTGCTTGTTGCCTGGCTCAGCTGCTAAATCCATCATAGTGAATAAAATAAAAAAAAAATGTGACTATGTAAAAAATTTTATATTTCTGCAGTATATCGATTTAATTCTTTATCTTACATTGTGCACATCTCAGGTGTTGCTTTCTTTGTTCACTGCTACACGTTTTGATCTGTGATTTATCAGTCCAAAGTGAGGTACAAATTCCTATTATGTTGTACAGGGTTGTGGAAAAGAAGAGATCTTATTTGACTACTTTAACACAAAGATTCTTACAGATCCTCCCTCAGCAAGCCCAGCTATATCTTCTGTTGATAATACTTGTTACCTTTTAGCATTAACTACAAGAGAATTCCGTCCAGCAAGCCAGATAACACTGGAAATACACTAAAAATATGTAAAAAGACTTACAGTCAATCACTTTCCATCAGCAAACTTCAAAGGTTACATTCCCATATTCTTAACCTTTGAGTAAAGCAGCTACAGAGACAGAGGGGACCTTGCTCAGCAGCTCTGGGTTTTTTTTCCTGCTTCATTATATCAGTTTTACTAAGTGTGGGTTGAAATAGCCAGCCAAAATCTCCAGGCACAAAGATGGTTAAAAAAGTAATACGTGAAAATAATTTGTGTGAGATCAAAAGATATGTCTCTGTGGAGCTGCCTATTCCCTGTCTTTATTTTCCATCCACTGGGACTCAGGTGCCCTCACTTGCATCAAGACCTCAGAAGGATCTGCCCACACAGCTAGATACCTAATCACCTTTGAAAGTCTGAATATATATACTTATTTTAGTAATAATATACTCTAGTTAGATCAGATCATTAGAGATTTAAGCAGAAAAGAGAGACAAACTTGTTGCTAAACCAGAACACTTGGTTCATATTCTTCCTTTTATTTCCTAAAATGCATTACATCTTATCTGTGGATGTCATCTACCTGTCTCTTTTTCTCGTTAACCAATACTGGCTTAAATCCTCAAAGTTTATAGCAAGTGTTAAGACACGAATTTACAGATCTATAAAACTCATTGAGATAAATCCTTACGCATAAATTGAAATTCTCTCGTCTTTTTCTTACCACTGTAAGATTATATTCTAAGGACTACAAATGCACAAGACTAAAAACAAGTTTCCATAATAAACATTAAACAACATTATCAAGAAAAAAGGGATTACATGAGCAATACTTTGTCCTCAGCAGAGTGATGACTTGGAAATACACAGTTTCTGCACTAATGTTCGCACACAGAACTTGGAGGAGGCAGATAACCTCTTTCTTAATGGGTTATTACAGGCATCCTTTGCAGGCTACTGGTGTGGAATTAATGAAAGCATGTTTGTGTAGCAATTAATTTCCTGTACTTCTGTAATAACAAAGGAAGGAAAGGAAGAGTCATCCTCCTCCCCACAGCTTATAGCTGTGTTCCTGTGCCTAAAGGACAGTCTTGGAGGAATGGACTATTTGAGTTCTGTTCCCATGTCTTCTGTAACATTCTTCATGACCTTGGAAAAATAAATTGATCTTTCTGTGCCTTAAATTCATTTTTTACAAAGGAGAATTAATCACACTTCAACACTTCCAGAGAAGTGTCATTAGGCCTAATTACTTAATGTCTGTGAAGTGCTTTGAGAGCAATCTTTTGACAGACGATATTCCAAGAAGAAAACATCACAGTAAAAATTTGTAGGGGCCTGTCTTAATGTTATTTTAGCACAAAGAATGCTCTTGGCAGTCTACAAATGCTAATCTGATGTACTAGACAAAGATAAGTTAAAATTACATTTATTTGGGCTCTGGTTCTTCTAGATACCCAATGGCATGCCTTAGTGTTAACGCTAGGCACCAAAAGTGGTCTATACATTGTTATGCATTTAGAAGCCTTAGAGCTGAAGTCTTACTTATCATTAGTTTCCCTCACTCCAAATAATTTTTTGAGGGCTTTCTGAAAATATTGTTTTTAATTGGTGGGGACATCAGGAAAAATGGTGTAGAGCAGGGAAGTGATTAGAAAGAGACCAGTGTTTGAAACTTCAGGATGTATGTTTAAAAGATAAGATCGAATTTATGCATAGGAAAGATAACTATAGCAGCATTTTGAAAAAGAAGAGATATTTGAAGGCTAGAATAATCAAGGTAGAGACAGCTGTAAGCTGTCATTGATTATTTGGACCGTTACCTACACAAGAGTTTTAAGACTTTAATATTTCACAGAAAGAAGTGAAGAGATGTGGATACAATTTGGAAGTGGTAGAGAAGAAAGAAGAAAGTCAAAGATGACCACTCGTCTTAAAGATCTTAATGGCAAAGAGCACAATGGTTAGAAAAAGTAATGGAAAATTTAAAGGACAACAGACAGTAAAAAACTTAAAAGAGAAATGATACAGCAACACATTGATCAAAAGTTATGTTCAGGAAAACACACTTTTGCAAGTTTGCAAAACCAAGTATGAAAACAAGGAAGCTATGCCTACTGTTGCAACCTTGAAACACAGAAGACTACACTAATAGGTATGAAATGATTTTCTTCGAAAATGTATTGTAGGTTGAAACTACGTATGAAAGTGGACACTCGTTGTTGGAAGTACCTTTGCTGGGTGGGAAGGTTAGTGCATCTCTGCAGGTTGTTTCATGAGATCATGATCTGCAATAACCTTTAGTCTGCTACATATACTATGTTAAATATATTTTTTCAATAGCAGATGAATTAATTAAAACAATACCACTAAAATCCAGCAATAAGGAAGTTAACATTTTCCTATTTCAACCTGTTTACTTAACCTAATTTTTTTATTTTAAAGCCTAGTCATTTAGTCAAATAAATTGATTTCAGACAATATCAGCAGTTATCTTTAATTTCTACATTAAGGTCTTGAGAAATGGCACGTTGATGCTTCCAGAATACATTTTTCTGGGTTGTTTAAAAGACAAGGAACTACAAGGCTGAGATCTTAAAGAACAGGTTAGGTGCTACACGGTAGCTTTGGAAGTTACTGCGCTGCATCTTTTGTGTGACTTGACAGGAAGACCTTGAGAGATGAAAGGGATCATCCAATCTCATGTTCTGAATGTATACATACTGTCCCTATAGACTGGCTGAGCAAATGGATTTACTGTGGAATTAATGATTTAACTCAAACCAGACTCAGTGGCTTCACTTATCTTTTATGCAAGTAATTAGTCTGTGCAAGGAATGAACTTGTAGTGTATCTCCCATTATATCTGTTGAACTTGATTTGGAAACAGAAGAAGGTTAGTTTCTGCTTTGGGCCTAAGTCCAAGTTCAGACATCAAACTCTGAATACCTTTGCTGAAAAGTGTTAAAAACTAGTGTAGAACAAAGCTCTTGCTTAAAATCTGTCAGAAATGATGTACATTAAAAAAAAAAAAAAAAACAAGGAAAAAACAAAACCCAGAAAACAATAATATCCGTGTAACATTTAGTTCCAATAAGATGAGGAACCTCCAACTTCAGAGCTGATGGGATTTTTGTCATTGACTTCAGTGGAAGTTTGGAGAGGTGCTACAGTTATCATTGACTTGTACAGGAATATAAGGAGTACACTGGAAAATATCCAGATTTTGCTGATTATATCAGCTGTGTTGATGAAATCAAGACATATTAGAAATTACCAGTCCTAGCATGGTTTAAAATGTTCCAAATACATAATAGTCATGGGAAACAAAGAAACAAGAAAACATTCTATCTTGTTTGAAACAATCCAGAGTTCATTCAGATACATGTAACTTACATTTTTCATCTGGAACTTCCCACACACAGACTATTTGATCCCACTCGGGATCCGATGTTGTCCAAAATGTTAATGACACTTCATATTCAGAAAATTAGTAAAGGAATTGCCCCTACTCACCTCTGTCTATGTTATAAAGAGAAATAAGGTGATGCTAATAAAGGGAATCAGAGGCATTCCCAGGCTGCTCATTCCATGTAGCTGCCCAAAACTCTATTTTGTCCTTAATGATTCACTCTAAGTACTGTTACTCATACCTATTTGTCTGAAAGCTGTTGGCAGATGCACCTTCTCTACTGAAGGCCCAGTTTTGGGTGCATACCTCCTTGAATCTTATAAATTGGGTTTTTTATTTCTGTTTTGGCCTTTGCATAGTTATTGAATGAAAGTATCGCACATGATTGGTGCTGATGGAACATCAACTCTGAAACGTAGTTTGAAATGCTGACATTTGTTATGTCAGTATAGGTGACTTGCATATTAATGCACATCTCTTCAACTACAGACCATGTGTCTGGTCTGATTTACATGACTGGAAGATCCAGACTTTCTCTTCAAAGTGTATTTGATAATTATTGTCTCTTTGTAGTCTGATATCATAGGAGATACAGTCATCAGGGTCTTTAGCAGATTTTAAGTTTGACCAGAGAGAACTGAAAGTCCTAGCAGCCATAGAATCATAGAATAGTTAGGGTTGGAAGGGACCTTAAAGATCATCTAGTTCCAACCCCCCTGCCATGGACAGGGACACCTCCCACTAGATCAGGCTGCCCAAGGCCCCATCCAACCTGGCCTTGAACACGTCTAGGGACTGGGCATCCACAACTTCCCTGGGCAACCTGTGCCAGTGTATCACCACTCTCATGGTGAAGAAATTCTTCCTAATGTCTAGTCTAGATCTGACCCTTCCCAGTTTATACCCGTTCCCCCTACTCCTGTCCCCACAAGCCTTTATGAATAGCCCCTCTCCAGCTTTCCTGTAGGCCCCCTTCATGTACTGGAAGGTCGTTATAAGATGTCCTCTGAGTGTTCTCTTCTCCAGGCTGAACAACCCCAACTCTCTCAGCCTGTCCTCATAGGGAAGGTGCTCCAGCCCTCCAATCATCTTTGTAGCCCTCCTCTGGACCTGTTCCAACAGCTCCATATTCTTCTTATGTTGAGGATTCCAGAACTGGACACAGTATTGCAAATGAGGTCTCACAAGAGAGCAACAGAGGGGTAGAACCACTTCCCTTCACCTGCTGGCCACTCTTCTTTAGATGCAGCCCAGGATACGGTTTGCCTTCTGGGCTGTGAGCACACGTTGCCAGCTCATGTTAAGCTTCTCATCGACCAGCACCTCCAAGTCCTTCTCTGCGGGGCTGCTCTCAATCACATTATCCCCCATTGTGAAAATGGGCATTGCCCTGACACAGGTGCAGGACCCTACCTTGGCTTTGTTGAACCTCATGAGGTGTAGCACTTCTCCAACCTTTCCAGGTCCTTCTGTATGACATCCTGTTCTTCCAGTATGGCAACTACACCACTCAACTCTGCAAACTTGCTGAGGGTGCACTCAATCTTGCTGTCAATATCATTGATAAAGATATTGAACAGCACCGGTCCCAGTACGGACCCCTGAGGGACACCACTTGTCATGGATTCCCATCTAGACTTTGAGCCATTGACCACTACTCTTTGAATACGACCATCCAACCAGTTTCTTATCCACCTTACTGTCCGCCTATCAAATCCATCTCTCTCCAATTTAGAGAGAGGGTATTGTGGAGGACCATGTCAAAGGCTTTACAGAAATCTAGATAGATCACATCCTTTGCCATGGAATATGATGTAAAATAACCATAAACTCCTCCAGTCCATGTTAGTATCCTAGGTCTCAATAAATTTTACTGCAATTTTTATTGACTTGCTAATCAGAGTCAGAAAGTGACTGTGCTTCACGGTTCCATCTCTTCAATGGGGACAATATATTAAGCTATTCAGTATTAACTCTGATATCCCATTTTGAATCTTTCTAGAGTTCCAAGTAAGAAATACTGCTTACTTAACTTCCCATTACATTTTTGGATAGTTTCCTCTAAAGAGAGAGAATAATTTACCATTTTTATTGCAACTTGCACTGGTAAAGCTTTGCATTTGCAATTTAATTCTACATTCATTTAGTTTGAATTACACGGGGAACATCTGCAACAATTCCTAACAATAACTACATTTCAAGACAATTACACAGTAGTAACTAGAGCTGCAGGATGATGTCAAAACTAGAAAAGGAAAAAGAGGTGCACTCAGACTTTGCGCATAAAATTAGATTTTGTTCTTAATTGGGAAAATGGAAGTTTATCACAGAACAGTCTTTGTAACACCATATGCATGTATTTATTATGTGTGCTTCTGTATGCACTGCAGTATTTATTTGCATTAGAGATTTACTCTCACCAGTGAATTCTCTGAATCACTAATGAAAATAATCTCCTTTATTTTGGAGTATACAATTTTCCTTTCCTTCATGGTCAACTTGTTGTAAGAAGATAAAGACAATTAAAAAAAAGATTGTGGGATTTACCTTGTCAATGTTATAGAATTAAGGACTGTGGGAGGCAGGAACTCTATTCCCTAAATTTTTCACTACAAGTGTCATATGCATATCCATAGCATCTTTAGTCGATTCATAGTTCTCTCTGATATATTAAGTAATTTACTTATGCATAAGTTCACATATTTTTGTCTGGAAAATCTAAATGTCCAAGTGGACATAGGTAATAAGTACAATAGCTCTTGGAATAGCAGATATGTTTTATGTGCACTGCACAAATACTTAGCACGTGTGAATCAATTCTTGTGAATTTTGGATGTATCAGGTTTCTCACGCTCGTCCAGGGAGTTGAAGAAAAAAATGCTCCATAGTGCACTCAGACAGATCTTGCTTTTTTTCAGGCACTATAACACCCCAGTTTGTCTAATGTATGGTAATTCTTTTTAGAATAGTCATCCAGAACACTACAAACACCAACATTAAAACTTTACTTATCCTTTTGAGATGAGAAAATCCAATGTTACATATTGTAATTGTGGTGCTATAATTTCTCCCTCAGTCTGATCATTGAAGACAGAAGAGAGAGGCTTATTTTTTCCAAAATCTTAACAAAATCTTCCCAAGATACTATCAATATAAACCACAAATGTGATCCTTCTCTGTTATAAATCTTTCCATCTTTTCCAGTAACTGAGCAGATGCATTGGATATGTTTTTGAAACTTTCAGGAGCAATAATATTGTGGTAAATGGTTGATCTGGTAATGTCCAACTAACACTTTTGACTCTCAGTCTCAATCTACTATGCAATCTGACCCCATCTCAATCTACTACACAAAATCAGTACGTCCCAGCTCTTTCCTCCTTCTATTGGCAATTCTCAATCTTCACTTTGTATTTTGCTCATGTGGAATTGCTTCTGCTGAAGAAGAAATGTGTTTTCTTGCAATTTTTCTCCATATCATCCCCTGCAAGTGAAGGCACTGGGAAAATACAGAATAAGCAGTGCTTTCAGTGTCATGATCAAGACTTCTTGTGGATACAGTACCATGAGTGAAAAGTCATTCAGGACTGAAATCTGTGGGTTAACTTTGGATTACAGCCAAGATGAGATAAAAGTCAACACCATCAGTCATTCTGTAGTCAGGGCAGAGTGCAATTCAGACAGGAAGTTTGTTACCTACAGACGACCCTCTCTCAGCTTAGAAGGTTCCAACAAGGTCTTTGAACATTTTGCTTCCTATAAATGGAGAGGGAGAAAGTTTCACTTGGCTGTGTCTTTGGAACTTCAATATTCTGGGTGTCCCTGATCCAAACCAATTGCTTAGCCTGTTAATCTTTTCCTTCTGCTCTCCGTACAGCAGTATGGTTGTGACCACATTTCTTGTGCTTAAGTCTTACCTGAAAACTGTTATTTCTTTTGTTCCTTCTTTTAACAAATTGCATTTTTCCTGAGAAAAACCTTCACGTTTTTGTGTGAACATTATGTACTTGCAGAAGATGATACAGAAACAATGCATATATTAATTTTTATTTGTCTGAACAAAAATGTGTAAACCAAAGTGTCAAGAGTTAGTAGTTTCACTGTACTAACCTCCAAAATGTCATTTTCCACAGAAACACATTTTTTTATAACCTTATAAAAATGAGAAAGAGATATTTTTCATGTGGGTAATTGTTTAACTGACTAGAAATATACAGAAGGAAACACAAAAAGGCTTCTGAATTGGCAGCACTAGTACCTACTGCAGTATTAGTGTGAAGATTAGTAATGAAAAAAGGAGATCTGATAGCAGGGCTTTCTACGATGTTTGATTCATTGTAGTAACAATGTCTACTGCCCCATCCCTGGAGGTGTTCAAGGCCAAGCTGGATGGGGTCTTGGGCAGTCTGATCTAGTGGGATGTCCCTGCCCATGTCAGGGGAATTGAAACTAGATGGTCTTTAAGGGACCATCCAACCCTAACTATTCTATATAACTGAATCTTGCACATTCCATTCAAGCTGGAACTTCGCTCACATTTGAGGTCCAAATATGTTTTTTGAGTCCTGGATTTATCTTGTAAGCATTTTATTGTTCATGGAAGAAAATTATTGCTTTCTTAACAGCTTCATGCAAATGCTCTGGCAGATTTTGTTTTATTTTGTAGTGATTTTGGCCTGCTTTGTACTATCTATCTGTGTACCTATTTAGAGCAACACAGTGTGTAATTAAATAATTTAGGATTACTCTGGTTGGGGTTTTCCATGTCTTTCTGGGTGATTTTGCACAAATGAGGAATCTCTACTGGTGATCTGTGGAACCAGGAGTACTTTTTATCTAACTTTGAAGATTCCTCAGTAAGATCAACTTTGGAGTCAGTAGGGGATTTAACCTCCTCCTGCCATTGACATTCGCTCTGAGTGATGTACCATTCTAAGCAAGAAGGGAAGTCTTTCCCAGCACATCTTTATGCCAGAAGAAATGGAAGGGTCTGTGGCTGGAAGAAGGCAAAGAATTTCTTTAAAGAAAAACTGAACACCTGAAAGATCTTCCAAAATCTCTGAATTTTGTAGACCTGAAGTCAGTGGTCATTTCTATTGTAAAAAATCTGGACAGCTTCACAGAATTTTTGTGTGCAACAGGAGTAAATACACATAGAAGAAGTTTTTTATAAACTTAGATTTAAGTTTTTACTGCTTGTGATTTCCCAGCAGTACTGATTCCTGAAGTTACATGGCTTTGCTAGACTATAGTCAAAGGCTGAAGTTATCTCAAACTCCAGGAAAAAAGAAATGAAAATAATTATGTTACTTTAGCCTTTAAAAGTGCCCAAGGCCTTAAATATTTGTTTTACAAATGATGTCTTCTATTACAGGCATTAGTGTGGGAGTTACCTGCCAGACTTGATGTTCATTTTTCAAAGAGAGTTAATAAAATATTTAAGCAGTTTTTAAAATAACAAACAAGAATGCTCCTAGAAATAAGGAGCATTAGTATAAGTAAACATCAATGCAATTCTATCATGAACTACTCAAAGCTTTTTTCTCTTGGAAAAACAGTGATAACTATTCATGCTTGTTCAGATAGTTTCAGGTTTGAAAAGGATCCTTGTCATTTTGATAGTCCAGAGCCTCCTTTTTATCAATATTTAACACCAATGTCTAGGTTCATCTGAAATTAAGAAAACAAAGAACTCAAACTATGTAGAAAGTAACATCCAGGCTAGAATTGAACTTCATAAGTGGTATTGTATGCAATGAGAAACCAAATAACTGACAGTGTTGTAGGGAATATTGGATCCAAATTTTGAACTTCTTCATAAGGAAATACACTCTTTGGTGTGAGTGGGTTTTGCAGTAAGTTTTTTTATTAGAAACCTGTGCCCTGGAACCACAAAATAACATTATTTGTATGTTATTTTTGCCTCTGTAAAAATTCAAGCACTTCTGTATTGGTGTACTTCAGATGTAGGATAACAGATGTTCTGGGCAGTCTGGTAGAAACCACACAACTATGATTGCAAAGACAAATCAGTTTGGCACTATTGCTGTAACTTGCTCAACACACGAACACCTACTGAGTGCAAATCACTATCAGATCAATAGACATGAAAGGAACTTTTATTCCAGACTGACCATCTCCCCCTCAAAAAAGAAAATAAACTTATTTTAAAGATGGGACACTGATACAGCTCTTAAACTCTGAGGTGAAACTGCTCTGAGCTCTGTATGGATATTCATATTTTCTTGACATTATTTTTCCTATTTATTTTTTCAGAACTTTCCCTGTAATATATTCTGCTGGAACACTACAGAGCTAAAGAAGAGTGCCTGGAAAGCTGCCTGGCAGAGAAAGTCCTGGGAATGATAGTTGACAGCTAGATGAATACGAGTCAGCAGTATGCCCAAGTGGTCAAGAAGGACAGTGACATCCTGGCCTATATCAGAAACAGTGTGGCCAGCAGGACCAGGGAAGTGCTTCTGCCTCTGTACTGGTGAGGCCATACCTTGAACACTGCATCCTGTTTTGGGCCCCTCACTAAAAGAAGTGCTGGATTGTGTCCGGAGTTGGTTAATGAAGCTGGTGAAGGGTTCAGAGCATAAGTCATATGGGAAGAGATTGAATGAATTGGAGTTGTTTAGTGTGGGAAAAAGGGTAGTATCAAACTGGATTCCTTTACATCTTTATGCCTTTGAGGTATTTGCTTACTCAGTACCTTATTTGTTGACCAGTTTGCATGTATAAATCTCTTGCCTATATTTTAACAATATTTCCTAAAATATTTTTATTTTTCCAGAGTTTCTGTAAACTTTTTCACCTTATTTTACTGCCTTCTCTGGTTGACATTTAGGTCTACAAACTTCTTAACTGGCTACTGCATTTTGGCCTTTACTGCCTTTTAGAATTTCCTAGCTCCACTCAAAAAAAACTGTTCAAGGTGAACAGAAGTGTGCTGCTTTTGTGACTAAAATGACATATTCCAAGCTGTAATCACACCACCCATCAGCGCCTCAAAAGCTTTGGTTGCAAAGAGAGGAAGGGGATACGTAAAATCATCACTCAAGCATCACTGTTATCATCCCTTGAAGGGGAATGGCAGTGACTGATTGAAAAGCTTAGCCACTCAAAAAATAAGATTTGTTGCGGATAATGATGTTCCTATCCCAGGGTCTATATAGCACACAGCAAGGGGTAACTCCTTCAGGTCACCTCTTTAAACTCTAATCTACATACTCTTTTGCTACGCATCCTCTGGGCATGTAGCAGTGAATTTCCTAAACACACATTCTCCATAATCTCAGATCTGTGAATGACACAACTCTCTCTCTGCAATTTCATGGATATCTACCTATACTTCACCTAATTTCAGGGAATATTAGTCCCTTGATTATGTCAATATCTCAGAGAAACAAATCACAGTGTTTTTATGCCCTTGCGGTTCCATTCTCTCACTTCTAAAAAAGTAGTGCCTTGCATCTGAAATGTTCTGTTCCTGTTCAATAAATGCATGATGGTTCCTGTTTAACAAAGGACAGTAATGGAATACATAATTAATATAACATTGCTTAGCTACTAAACTCTCTAGCCATCTTTACAACATTGCTTTAATTGCATGAGCATGCTGCATGCCTATTATTTGGGAATATTACAGCTGTTAATCCAGTGAGACGAAGATGAGTGAGTGAATGTCTCTCCTTTAATAAACTGAAGTGAGCATTCTCCTTAACTCCTTCACATGAGTTAAATGTAAGTTTATGTAGGTCTCCTGTGTTTTGTTACAGGAAGCTTTTGTTAAAGCAGGGCTCACAGCAGAACAAAGCAGAATGGAATCATGTAAACAATTGGATTTTACCGTGCCCTGCTGTTACTGTTATTTTACTTATTGCTCATGGAACTGTTCCAGGGGTGTTGGGCTCAATCCATTTCTAGGAAATAGTAATTACTTACTGCAGTATTTTCCCCAGAACCGGCATGGTTATTATTTACTGTAGTGAAGAAAAAGAACTATGTCAAACCACATAATTTTACAAAATATTGAACTGTTCAGTCTGCTTCAGTATATGCCTTTCCCCCTACCCATTCTCAGGTTTTAAAATGCAAGTGTAGGACATGCTCATATGCCTGAGCCCAGTTCTTCATCTTTTGTCACAGCATAGTAACATTATTAATCCTTTCTTTTCCTGCTAAACTGTTAGTACTGTTACTTGAATTCAGCAAATATACTGACTGATGCATGACATAAGGCAGTAGAAGCAACTTTCTGTTCCCAATCAGTCTGCAGACAAAGAGCCCATGGTAAAGTTCTAAGCTGATACCTCTACTTCAAAGAAGGTGAAGAAAATACAACAGTATTTACTAATGTTATCAAATATAAAGGGACTAAAAGAATTTTTTCTAAGGATTTGCAGTAAGTTTTCCTCTTTTTAGGTATCAAGGATATTGGAAAACTCAAGATCTACACCTGAAAATGTCAGCTGTCCACCAGGGCAGTATTTCATTGTGTTTCCACCAACAAGGCTCAAGAGCGGTTGTAAACTTTCCAGTCACTGATAGTCAGAACTTTAAAAGGGCTTAAGGCTTTTGTAATAATTTTTGTGGTTGATGTCTAAGGCTACTAAGTGCATATATATGGATTCAAAACTTAATAACATTTTTCAGAATTGACTTTTTACTTTAAATGCCTCATAATAGTGATGGTGTTTATTTTAGCGCATGTCAAAAGATCTGGCTTTCAAAAACCATTGAGCAACTATTCTCTGAAAGATAGACTTCCTTAGTGCAAGTACTCAAAAATAAAGGACCCTGAGGTGTATTTTCAATTTAAATTTCAATGGTGATAACACTGAAAGTGGCATAGCAGATTCCCAGAATTTCTGCAGTTCTCTATGCCCCTTCTTTAAAAGGGAAGTCTGAAGTTCAGCCTCTTCTTAGCATGCATTCACTGTTCCCCGAATCCTTATTCCTCCCGGTGCTGGGAGCTGTGTAAGGAGGAAGGCGGTAGTAGCCGGCTATGTTGTTCCTGGGCTTCTTCCACCAGTGCCAATAAGACAAAGAAAAAGGTCAGTAAATCCTTCTGTGAGACACAGATACGTTCCTCTACTTAATTCTCTAATCCACAGAGACTGAATCTCTGTATTTTTCAGCCCATACTGGGCATTTGTCATATTCTTTGCCTCATTTCATGCTGCTGCTGTTCTTGTTCAAATGGATTTATTTTCCAACAGTATATTACAGATTATCCTTATGCCCATAGGTTTTTCTCAGTATACAGTCTAGCAGATTTCTTTTTATCAGTAAAACATTAATATATGCTTGCTTGCAACTACAGTATCTTCTCTATTTGGTCTAATGTGTACTCAGGACAGATCCAGTATGCAAGGTTGTTTTGAGTACTCTTTTAAACTTTAGTTGCTCCAGATGCTACCAAGGGTACCAGCAAGGGTAAGGAGAATGTTCCTACCTCCTTTCAGAATGGAGGAATTTATTCACCATGAGAGTGGTGAGGCACTGGAAGAGGTTGCCCAGGGAAGTTTTGGGTGTCCCATCCCTGGAAGTGTTCAAGGTCGAACTGGATGGGGCCTTGGGCAACCTAATCTATTGGGTGGGTTGGAACTAGATAATCTTTAGTGTCCTTTCCAACCCAAACCAAATTCTATGATTCTATGATTCTATGATTCTATGCACATTGGAACTCCAGTTCACCTGCTGTCTTTCACATTTGACTTGTTGCTGTGGTGATGCTCAACGTAGTTACTCTCAAGTGAGTGCTAGGAAATACTAGAGCTCTCAAGGATAAGAGCCACAAACTAATGTGGTGAAAAGGGTCAAACTTTATCTGCTGTACTACAATAATTGAGATTGTTTTAAAAGGTTTGAGCCATTATCACTAGTGTGTTTCTTCTCCATTCAAGGTCTGTTTTCAGTTAATAGACTATTTCTTGACTGTCACTACTCGATGCAGTGTGAAGGAGGTTAGAAAGCCTCCTCTAGGTTATTAATTTTCTTTGTGTTTGAAATACTGAGGGAATTTTCTGCATTTATTTGAAAGGCTTCGGGCTGACAAAGTTTGAAGACAGGACTTACTATAGGAAATCTTCCAGTCCTATTAAGGACAGCTACCAAATTTCAGATGTTGTGAAGCATCGAAGGACTTGCACTAACATTTGGTAAGGGTGAAGGATGAGCATGTTAGAGAATGAGAATCATGGTGCCCAGCTGAGGTGGAAAGTAGATACAAGACATCATGGAATGAAAGTAGAAGAGTAGCCGGAATTTAGACTTTCACTGAAATAAACAAGGAGCAATTCATCAAACAATCAGTAGATCTTCTCCATCATGGATGAAATAAGCTCAGACCATTAATAGGCATCATGGTGGAAACTATCTTGAACAAGGAAAAAAAGAGAGAAATTGGTGGTCACAAATATTCTGAACTACCTTCTATAATTATTTAATCATATTGTGACTTTGTACCTACATTATCAATTTGAATTTGATAGAAGATGGTTAATTTTTGAGAGCAAACATTTTTTTTAATATGAAACATCTTAAAAAAGCAAGCTTACAGATGTATATCCCCTCCCAGTTTCAAATACAAGGTAATACATCTTCCATCAGTTCTGGGGCGGAAAGCACTACAGTAAAAAATCTAGGAATGTGTGTCTAAGAATGGCTGCTTTTCCTTACACAGCAGCATAAAGCATTGCTTATCTTCTTGAGAAATTGTGTGGTTACAGCAAGAATATTTGTATTCCTTTGGATATACTGTTAAACTAACTCACAGAATATGCATCACTGGACCTTATTAGTCAGAAAAAACAAGGCTTAACTTGTTCTGAATCATTCAGGTATTGAAGAATTTTCCTTAATTTTGAAGAGGCCTATGCAAATTTTCTCTAGCATAGCTTTTATATAGGCTCTTGATAACCAATATTTTTGTTATTCAGGCATGCTACTTTAAAGCTATGGAACTGTAGCATACCTTATTTACTGGAGGAATCTTACATTCCTACATTCTGCAGTATTCAGCTGAGTTCATTATGATTCATGCAAAAATTATTCAAATATGGACGAAGACCAAAAGAATTACAGAGCAAAGTTGAGACTGTAAAACAAAGGGGGAAACAAAAGCAAAACAGGGGTGGAAAGAAGGATGTATGTGAGCTTTCTTCAAAAAAGGCTTTGGATTCAAAACCATTAAGGGAAGAAAGTAGCCTGAGGAGGATTGTGGGACTTAGAAGAGTGACAAAGCTAAGTTACTTACCAAGGAAGCATATTAATTATGTAATTATTTTCTTTAGCACGTAAGCAGAGAGAAAGAAGAGATGCCAAAAGCTGTTATTAACTTCCAGATAAAGACATAGTAACAAAAATGGAAATATCTTGCCAAGGTTTTGGAGGACAGGCATAAATATCCAACAATGAACAAAATTCTTCCCCAAAAGCACCTGAATATTCAAGAAATAGAACTCATTTAAAAATAGTTCTAATAAATTTTCTGAACATATCTCTCTGTTCACCTACCTTGAGAAAAGGTGTGAAGAGAAACCCATCAGCCCTCTGATCTTGAGAGAAGGAGATGCTGTTCTCTGCTTCTGCCTCCATTTCCCAGCCTAAAAGGGGTAGCTACACGGGATATCACTGTGACCCTTCCAGATGTGCCAGTAGTGTGACAGTCTGAAGGTAACACCCACAGCGTACTTTGTGACATGAGTATGAGGAAACAGCAAGACAGAGAAGATGTGTAGGGACAGAGGTCTCCATTCAGGGGCAGAACAGAAATGATTTGAAGAAGATCCAGAAGACAGAGGGTGGTCATCATGCAAAAGGTCTGACAAGCAGAGACAGGTTTCTTCCAGCCAGATCTCTCTGGAGACTCCTTAGCTGCATCTGTACAACCTTTAGTGAGCAAGGCATGTTTTAGGTGGAGCTCAAATCACTGGACCAGAAAGGTGTGAGTTCGTGGTACTATCTTAGTTATGATGCTGTGTTTCTCTCCTGTTGCTCATGCTTCCCATCCCAAAGAGTGATCAGGCTTGTGCCAGACTTGAGCCAGAATGTGTGTAGCCAGGTGAGTGATGAGGAGATCTAAGCCTGTGTATGAAGCCAGATTGATGTGATACTACAGATATACTAATTTTCCCATGGTGTGTAAGTAACAGAGAAGCAAAATAAATTCTGCTACTACTGTAAACAGTTGTATTTGTTCTTCTTTAATAAAAAACACTATAATGTTTCATTGCTTTAACTTTCATCTTTGGGACCATAGTATTGGAAAAGACAGAAAAATACAAGAGAAATAATCAGAAAATAGCATACAAACCCATCAATTAAAAAAAAGTATTTATCATAAAACCTGTGTACTTCATATATTTTCATTTGATCTCTCTGGTGTACGTGTTTGGTTGTTTTTGTTTATCGGCTCCACTAACTAACTCTGTTTCTAAGAACTCCTGACCCTCTGACCAGTATTTGCAGTCTCAAGAAATTTTTGTGTACCAGGAGACTCTTAGTTTTCTGTTTCATCAAAAAAAACTAAATAAGGAGTTGTTTAATGTCTTATCCTGCCTCTTGATGACGTTTTCTCAAGAACTGAAACCTGACAGAGGTGCAGCTATCTCTGAACAATGGATGAAGGCTACTGTTGAGCTGGGGAGAAGAAAAAGAGAAAGGCTAGACTGCAGAGTTAAAAGAAAAAAGAAAGCCCTGATGTGTTATGCTTTGCTCCTTCTGCAGAAGCCCTTGTATTTCAGCTTTATTTGCATGCGGCAGCATAAAGCACCCTTTTCATCTCTTCTCTTCCTATTTAACTGCCCCAGTTCTCTTTATTTACATACTCTTATGCTTCATCAGAAACAAGTGTCTTTAAAGGTAAGCGCCACTAAAAGTAAGAGAAGTTTTGTTAAGCTCACTAATGGGTTCAGAATTGAGCCTTGGATAGGTGAGACCAAGTCTCATATGTGTAAAACGCAACAATGCTGGGTTTGAAGAATACAAAATCTTCACCAGCCAAACATTGTTCTGAGAATGACACAAACAGCTTTTCCCAGATTACTTCTCTCACCACTTTTTTCTCTTTAACTTGTATTTTTTCCATGTACTAGCAGGACAAAATTAATATTAACTATCACAGTTCTGAGAGATACATTGCAGAAATCAGAGTAAGCATTTCGTACAACTGAAGGTAATAGTTGTCCTGATTGTTTGTGCTATGCAACAGAAACAAATGCATTGCATATTTATTATTTGTATTGGTCCAAGTGATAGAGTAGAACAGGTCTGTGGAATAATTATTTGATCTCTCTGCATTTTCTCGGAGAGTTCCAGTGAAAATCTACTGTCACCCCAAGAAGAAATCATGTCCCAAATGCCTAGAGGTCAGATACTTGTCATCTACTTGAAGATATTCTCTGGTTCCTAGTGCCACCCCTAGGCTGAAAGTTATTTCACATTGTGCAATGGAATCGAGTCCTTTTTTGTGTGAGAGAGAATTAATTGAAAAGAGATTTAATAAAATCCTAAAAGGATTTGATGGAAATGACAGTTCTCTTCAGGATCTAACCTCTGCTCTATGTAAAATATCAGTGATTTGGCCTTGTAAACATCGAGGTTCTGTAAACAAAAAGTAGTAAGGTAACTGAGTGTGTTGAAGCAGAGTATTGAGTTTAATAATACTGCTTCAGGGTCCTCCAGGAAGCGTTGAAGATAGTCAAATAGAAGATATCTCAGTGTTCATCTCTTCTGTAGATTTCAGAGCTGTTTCTGTGACAGTCTTTCAGTTTTGGGTCTCACACTTTTCTAGGATGCTACCATACGAGCAGGAATCCATGTGCTAAAGCGAGGGAATGTGTTTGGGTTTTAACTTCAATTTTTTATTGGTTTCACGGGCATATGGTGACAGACAGAAACCAGCTTCGTTCTTTCAACTTACATTTTAACAATAAATTAATGGGTTCATTAATCAATATTACTTGTTTATTAGAGGCCAAGTAAAATGAACCACTCAGATGATTAATCACTCATGGAATCCTTTAGTCACCTTTTAATAGTGCATGACTCTGTAACATTATTAATTGTTCCATGTCATTCTCCTGCTCTTTATCACTGATATGAGAAAAGCCATAAATACATTTAGAGATTACTACATTTGTATACAGAGGAGTTGAGAAAATACAGCCAACACTATCATTGCTCCAAAGCTGCTAGAGGTGCTCACCTGGCCAGAGTTTTGGCAGATGTTATAAATAATGACTGGTTCAGTTTTCATTTCTGGAAAATGAACAGATTCTTTGTTCTTTTTACAAAAATGAAAAATGGACCAGGTATTATTTTGGAACAAAGTACTTTGCCAAAGAGTGTGTAGTTCTATATCAGAAATAAAAGCAATTTCACTCTGCCTTAACATGTGTTTGGCAAGTAAATATAGGGTCACATAAAGGTCAGAAACTTGCCAAAAGTTTGTGATTTGCTTTTCATTTAGGAAAAAAAAAAAGGTGAAGGGGAGTGACAGCAGTGTTGTTAGAGACAAATAAACTGCCACTCATAGACTGTGGAATAGTCTTCAGTTTAATAGTTGTTGAGAGAAAAATAAAATTTAAACTATTTCTTTAGTGAGAAATAAGTAACCTTTTGGTTGCATATGTCATATTTAACCTGCTTTGCCTAGTAGTTTTTATGTTTTCATTCCTTAGCTAACCTGATGTCTGTTTGTAGATTTAAGTGTGCCTATTTCTACTCAAACATAAAAAGAGGACCCCAAATAAAACAGGGATATATTATACCTCTTGTTTTCTTAGCTTCCTAACACCAGAAGAGGCTTAAGTTAGATATAAGCCCTTGAGGTGGCCAAGGCTGGTTGCCTACTGGGTTGCATTCATTCTGTGATTCTAAGTGCGGTCAGTGGGGCAACGGACTTCTCTATTTATAGGCTTATAGAATGCACAGTGAAACAAAAGGCAGTGAACACAGGTTGATACAATGGAAATCCCAATTACATGCAAGGGAAAAATATTTACCATTAGAGCAGAGGGTGGTAAAATCTCCATCCTGGAGACTTTTTCAGACCTCAGCTGGACATGGCTCTGCGTGACTTCATCTAACTGAAGCTAGGCTTGCTTTGAGCAGCCGAGGTGGATTAGGGACTTGCAGAGGTCCTTTCCTGCCTAAATTAGTCTACAATTTTATAATTCAGAGATTTGATCAAATGAATAGGAAATGCTAAACAGAATCTATCACCCCACAAACATTGTTTTTTCCCTAAAATAGGTGCTTGATAGGCAATTCCCGTCATAATTGACAAACAAGAAAAAGTCTGTGGTCTTAGGATATACAGTGAAGATCCCCTTCTCTGATTTTGGAAATTTAAATGGTAGATAAAATAACTGTGCTCATTACAGGTTTTGGGTTCAGGTTTTGGATATTCCAATTTCTAGAAGTCTCTAACTAGGTACTTTAAGAGGAAGAAACCTCATAATGGTCCCTTTCAGCTGTCACGATCTAAGAAGGCAGAATTCAAAATGTTCTCATTCCTGAATGTTACCTTGGCAAATGACTGAAATTTAAAAAAAAAAAAAAACTTTATTTTTTTGATTTTCAAATAATTAATTACTCCTTTGAGGTTCTAGTCAAAGAAGTTACTCACAGGAATAAGAAACTACCAGAAGTAAAGCAGTTACCCCAAACCTCAAAATGACTCAGCTTTATGTTGATGATACAGCAGTCACTCCTACTGAGGTGTTGTTCTATGCTGTGTCAAATCCTTCAGGTGCTTATGGGAAAATATCTTCTTTAAAAAACATTTAGGCAGAGCAAGCTGTTTCTTGAAGAAAAGAAGATTGTTGGTAGATACTAGGTCTTTGGGACAAACAAAATGATGTACCCCTTCTTTCCATGTGCCAAAGGGCACATTATTGTTTTCTTTCTCAAAGTGTTTGAAAGGTAATGAAATAAGTTATTTATGTGTTTGTGACAATTAGTACACAGAATTGAAGACTACACGAGCCCACAGAAATTGCTCTTACCTTCTTATGGTATGTCTTTGCTTGGCAGAAATAGAATATGCCTAAAGGTTTTAAGGCAACTACTAAGGACAAGTCTGATTAAACATTTTAAACAAACTACATGTGGATGTCCAAACAATGGGCAATGATTATCAGTTTGTAGAGATAAACTCAGTATCAATGTGCCTGAACAGTAAGGTTTTGGTCTTGCTCTGCCTCTGGTCTGCTGAGTGACACTGTATTTTTATTTTTTATAAGCTTCCCTACAGTGTTGCAACCTCTCCTTTTATGAACATGAGGAATTCAATGCTCATGATCTGCAAACAGTTTGAAGCTTGTCTCCTCCTCACCATAGCAGTAAACAACAAAGCCGACAAGGGCAGAGCGGATCAGAGCAAGAACCTAAGACAATCAGAAATCTCACACCTCATATGGTCTCATACCTGCCTGACACACTCTGTATTGGTCACTTGCAGGACTGTTTCTTGTAAGAAAAGGAACTCAGCACATTAAACAATGATTCTGTACTGTCTTGCTGACAGAGATGTAGTGAGCTTAAGCATTGCTATGCTACCACCATAACATGTTTTAAAAGGACATTGAAGAGGTAAAAATAACGTCTATCAGAATATGGATCTTTTTCCATGATGCAGCAGCCTCAGATGATATACACGAAGGCACCTTTTAAGGCCAATTATCTCTCACTATTAATGGTTATTCTTTTCTTCTCTTTCTGTCATCAAGGACAAATAAAACAGATGGGTCGATGTCACTCCTGGGTTATCTGCATGAGGGGGGCACAAGGCTCTTCATCTACAGTGGCACAACACTGCAACAGGCTCCAAACATCACAGGAATATATTTAAGTCCTAGACCAGAAGTGTTTTATCTGGGCATAAACATAAAAAATTTAGAAACATTTATTAGTGACCTTATCCCTGGTAAATGCATGTCTTCTAACAAAACTAAAATCACAACCTGACAGCATCCCTCTATGCACAGAGGTGAGGATTTACATAAAATCTGAATAAGACAGGCTGTATGTGACAAAAGCTATGATGTAAGGTTCTGTGAATCTATACCCTAGTATAATAATTAGCACTGACAGATAATTATGCCTATTTAGACAAGAAAGACAATTTTGTCAGCTAAATTGTGTTGCCCCCACAACTCTTCTTGTCCCTCTGGCAGTGTCATAGCCTTTAACCCCTGATTCTCTGATGCTTAGCAGCCCAGCCACTCTAATACTTCATCCTGCAAAGTGGATCAGACAGACCAGCTTCAGAGATACACTTTCACACTGTCAGTCTGTGGTGAGTGAGTTTATTGATGACTTAGAAATTATAAGATCTAGCTTTATAAAAGTACCTGTCACTTTTCCATGTACTGTCTAAAGTCACACAATTCATACAACTATGCAAACTGGAAGTGGCAGTCTCAAATCCTTCATAATGTGGTCAAACGCACTTCTTATTTAAAGCCACGTAACATACAATCCGTCGGTGTATACCAGATACAGTCCATCTTCTGCACAGAAAAGTGCTCAGCATCCTTCAACATATGTATGTGCTGTACTTATGAAAGTACTTATGCAAGTAGTACTACACGTACAGATTTCCTTGACCACATATATAAAAATGCTTATACATGTTCATGTTCCTATTTGCTTTATACACAGGATGGACATTCCATTAATTTAATTTCCAATTCTGATTGCTGTTGCCCACCCCACAATAACCATTTACTTTTTTTAAAAATTTTTATTTTTGTCAAAAGCAAAAGCCAAAAGAAAAAATGTAGGGACAAAATCTCCCCTCACAGAGATAATTGTTCTCTTTCAGTGTTCATTGTATCCAGACTACTCATTCACAAGCCAGCTGATTTCCTACGTCTAGAAGAAAATAGAATGAGGGGTGTCAGACATTTCTGCTCTTTCTTTGCTCAGAAAGTTACTGCCACAGGCACTTTTTTTTACAGAGGACACCTAAAATGTACGTGAGAAAACTAAGAAGTTCTTGACTGTGTAAAGAAATAAAAGAGTTCCTTAGACATGCTTTAAAGCTTCAGCAGAAATCATAAACCCCCTAAATACATGTAGGAATAAACAAATACATCAGTAATCTGGCCCTGGAAGAAATCGATCCCTGTGGAGCAAGGACCTCAGTTCTCCTTAAGTATTTGATGACAAATCCAAACCTAAAAACTAGAATGCAGGTTTCATAACACACTGAGTAGGAGTGCATAACCTAAACATGGGCATCTAGCACTACTTTAGATTCACTAAAGCATCCAAGTCACTGAATATGGTTGGTTGATATAGCATGAAATCTGTGTTGTTCTGTAATGGCAGATAGAGGCTATTACGTACCTTAAGGCAATTCCCTGGGTGTATTTTGTGTTTGATTACATATTTTACTTTTGTAATTGTTTCTCCGAATATTTGTAACCAGGTCTAACTCTTTCTGTTTTAATAGAATGTAGGTTTTTT